>NC_141537.1:146001641-146161641 GCF_021556685.1 Rattus norvegicus | reverse complement strand
GCATAAGAACATTGAAAACGATGTCAGTAATTGTAGAATGACAGAGTCTCAAACGTCAATCAAGGGGCTATTGTGGATAAGTAAAGGATGTTAGAATGGAATTTTAATATTCCATGGTGATATTAAACTAGTGAGAATTGGAGTTGAGGGTTTTGACAACCACCATCCCCTCCAGGAAAGGCAGATCACATGAAGAAAACAGAGGTAACTACTAGAGTGAAGAAGAGAACCTACTCTAGTGTCTAAGTCCTTACCATGGAAAAGGTAGCTCTACCGTCGCCTCAGATGATTCCGGTTACTCACTTACCACTTTTCTCTTATGTGGTAAGAATAGGAATCCTTACTGTACCTGTCAGTGATCAAAAGTGCTTCAGGTAAGAACGTCTATCTCATTCTTTTCCTACTGTCAGGGACATATGGCTTTTTGCCCTACCTTTGGTTTAATGGGACAAAATTAGTTCTGATTTTCAGAATGGCTAGGATAAAAACTGAGGAGACAGAAGATGCTGGAAAGGATGTGGAGAAAAAGGAACTCTCCTCCATTGCTGGTGGGATTGCAAGCTGGTACAACCATTTTGGAAATCAGTCTGGCAGTTCCTCAGAAAATTGAACATAGGACATAGGACCTGAAGACCGAGCTATACCACTCCTGGGCATGTACCCAAAAGATGCTCTAACATATAAAAAGGACACACGCTCCACTATGTTCATAGCAGCCTTATTTATAACAGCAAGCCATTCTCACCTTTGCCAGGGGTTGCAGATTCCTGTCCCTGTGCACTGTCAGCTTCTGGCTCATTCTTCTTGTGTCTTGTTCATGCTGCTCCATGCCAGGCTTTATCTGGAAGGCAGGTTTCTGTTAACTGATTTATTCTTGGTTTTTACTCAAGTCCTGTATACATGGGCAACCTGGTTGTAGTTCAGAAGAGTTAGTAGATCAAAGCACCACATAGCGTCTGTCCAGTCCATGAAGAGTACCAAGTGTGTGCTCTGATAGTTCCTTAGACTGCCATGGACATCATCAATGTCAGCCTCCTTCATGCTCTTCTGTCCCTCATCTTCCTGACTCATTCCCCATCCTGTGTTTTTTCTCTGCAGATAATTTTGTCCAGTCCAATCATGTTCTTCTATCCTGGAGGACCTCACCTTTCATAAAGGCTACACATTCTTAAAAGGCTCAGCAATGCAAAGTCAACATCTGTTAGGATTTGAATATAAAATGTCAACCAAAGACTTGTACTTTTGAATTTTTGATACCCATTTGATGGCACTGGTTTTAAAGGTTGTGAAACTTTGGGAACATGGAGTCTATCTTGCAGATATAGACTCCCTAGATGAGCTTTGAGAGACAGGTCAAGCTTCTACGTCATCTCTTCTTCATAGTCAACACCATGTGAGAAACTGCTGTTGTGAACAACTGAACTGGTCCAGCCATAATGGACTGTAGTCATGTCAACCACAAGCCAGAGTAGAAAGTTTGTTCTGTTTTCAGTTTCTTCTTTTAGATATTGTCACAGCAAAGAAAAGGAGATGACAAATGCAGTTCTATTTTAGCTAGAATTCAGGTATCCACTCTTTTAAGAGTAATTTCTATTATGTCACTGACAGGTACTTTAGTTGATACAGTAATTCCTGCTCTGTCTCTCTGTGTCTCTCTCTCATCTCTCTCTCTCTCTCTCTCTCTCTCTCTCTCTCTCTCTCTCTCTCTCTCTCTCTCTCTCTCACTGTGATGTGTGTCCCTGTAAAATACACATCTGTACATACCCACATCATATATATATATCACATATATGAATATCTTATGAACCATGACTTGTTTTGATTAAAGTATCTTTATTTATAAATTTAGATATATTAAACTCTAATATTCTATTCAGATACTTCTCTCAGAGCTACTTTTAGCATATGTGTAAAGTACACACACACACTCACACACACACCCCCATATATATATGTATGTATATATATATATGTATATATATGTATATATGTGTGTGTGTGTGCGTGTGTATAAGTGCATAGTTAGTATATGTATATGTCACAATATTTATGTGTATATATAAAAATGTAAAATTTGTATTAATTTTTGCATTCATATATTAGTATAAATATATATTTTTTTATACCAGTGTATACATGTGCATGGGGATGCTTCTGGGGATACATGTGCACAAGTGTGTGTGCAATTGTGTGCATGTGTTTGTATGTGAGTGTGTGATATTCCTGTGTATTTGTGGTAAATCATGTATTCTATTGTTAGAATTTGGTATTAATTTGTTACGATTTTGTTCACATGTCAAAGGAAGGCGTCTGTGCTTTTTTGTGCCTGTGAAATGTCACATCATTATAGAATTATCTTGAAGACCAAGAGATAATAAAGTTTCTATTTTGGTCTCTAAAAAGAAATATTGAGTCAGCTTGCCCTCAGTGAACCTGCTAGAGCATCACTCAATGATGAAGGTAAAAAAAAAAAAAAAAACCTGGCTCTCTGTTCTTGTGTCCTTGTGGAGTTAGAAAGACTCTTCATGTCTGTCATTGGTCTGTCCTCAGAGGTCAGCTACAAATGTATTTAATTTCATGGTCAGCTGGAGTAAGGTTTTCTGAGGCTTCATGAACATGACGGAAAGTTCACGGAGTCACCTGATGGCATGATGAAATAGTAGGGGATAATGAGGTTATGGATATGATATTCATTTTCACAGCCTGTGACATCTGAAGAAGTCTACCTAGATGAGTCTGATATGTGAGATGAAAACACATCAATTTCTCTATCATCAAGTAGATGAGAAACAGAAACTAAAATATGAATTATTTCAAAACTAAGCAGAAGCCTTATAAAAGGCCCTTTTCTCAATTTGATTTGATCTCTGTGAATTCTATTTTCTGTATTTGCAAAATAATATCTCTCCCATTGATAAAAGCAGAGTGAAGAAGATTCATCTAGGTGTCCATCAGCCAAAGAAGCTTGTTTTGTGGCCTTGGCAATTCAGCTCTTCATTGTCCTCCAGTCCTTGAGGGCAATGAAGCTGAAGAAAACTCGGTAGCTGCGGTCCGGAAGTTTGAGAAATGTAGCGTGTAGAGACAGGTTGTATAGACAGAGTACAGAGCAACTGAAGAGCTAAGGATGGTTCGTGAGCACAATGCCTTTCACTTCTGCTCTCATTGTTACCTCAATTTCTGATTTTGTATCATATTATACAAACAAACAAAACCCAAACATGAAATTCTTCCCAAAATTTGTTCCACTCTGAGATCCTTTTAATGAAACTTTTGCCAGGGAGTTAACACTTAGTGATATCTGTAAATAAAGCATTCCAGCAGTGATGTCAACTAAAGAGCAAATGCTGGGACCCTGAACAATTGCTCTGTAGATGAATAATTTTGATGCAAATCAATAGAACCACTACACAGCATCTCCTCCTTGGCAGGAGATTTTCAATCTAGAGCCAGATAGAGGAGTAGTGTCTATGAGGCTAAGGGAAAAGGCTCCAAAGAACAGATAGAGCTTTTGCAAGTAGTATTCACCTTCTTAATTATCTAGAGTATAGCACTGCAGGATAACAATGGGGAAGTTGGTCAGAAAAGGCGCTTACTAGTGTTAGAAGTCATATTCAGTCTTACACTGTTGAAGTCTAGTCATCGGCTATTGGTTGAGGATCCATTGCATGTTCTCAGGAGCCCTACCCAAGGAAGCCAGAAATCGAGCCTTAACTACTGCCACTATTATTATTAGTGGTAGTCAGTGACATCAGAGAAGATACATCCAAACTTTGCCTGGGCACAGGCAGTAAAGTTTTCTCAGGGTTTTAATTCTGATTGAATGGGACTGCTCCAAGCAACACAGAGAAAGGCTGTCTAGCTGGAGATGACAGAGCTATTGAGGAAAAGATGGAAATGTCCCTAAATAAACCCGGAGTTTTAGAAGGTTGAGCTTATTACTAATCCTGGTTTTAGGAAACTGTAATGGGGTTGTCAGGTCAAGCACATACACCACAGCACATTTAAGAAAGTTTGAGTTTCAGGTAAACAAATTTATTCTTGTGTATGTATGCCCCCTGCTGTATTTTTCTGGCATCTATTAATTATAGAGTTTATTACTGATTGTGTTTTGCATACAAAATATCATCAAAAGAGGAGGTAGAGTTATGACTCTTTGTGTAGGTGCTTATTTAGAAGTACACTAACCAGAGGGCATTTTAAAAATAATTATGTACCCGTAGAAGATTTTAAACATGTAGCCTGTTCATATCCATCTCCTCTTCTTCTCCACAATTCCCCCTGCCGTTTCTCTTAAACTCATTTTCTACCAATTTTATTTCTCATTTTAACTTCATTTTCATCATTATTTTTGACCTCAGAGTCTAATTAGTGCTGCGCATATGCACATGGGTGTGTGATCATCTACAAGAGCTTTCTAGCAACTTATTAGTCACCAAATTTCTAATGAAAAGTGACTCTCGCTCCTCCAGAATCCATCCACTTCCAATAGCTCCACTGGGAGGGCTGGGGCCTCAGTAGTCTATCCCCATCCATGCTGAAATTTTTAATTGACTTGACCTTGTGCAAGTCTTGTGCAGGTGACTATGGTTGCTGTGGGTTTATGTATTAGATGTACACAATGCATCCAGAGGACAGTATTTTACAGAACTCCTCCCCATTCTCTAGATCTTACATTATGTCTTTTGTGATGTGCCTTGGTACCTTAGAGTGGGCAGCAAGTTTGTATAAATGTCCTGTCTATGGCTGATGTCTCAGTTCCTCAGTCTCAGCACCACCCATCACTAACCACGATCCACTGCAGTAAGAACTTTCTTTGACCAAAGTTGAGAGCAACACAAATCTATGGGACACATAAATATTTTGAGGCCATTTTACAGCATTACTATTTAGCACAACAACAGTTGTAGATTTCCCCAGGCCAATGACCTCCGTAACTATTGGCTTTGATTTTGTTTAAAGGATCAGCCACGAATTCCCACTCTGGAGCAGGTCTTAAGTCTACCAAGGGAAGCATTGTTTATCCCTATAAGCAGTCTTATGTCCAACCAATAGAGCATTGGTTACCTTATAAGAAGCCTTGCCACTATTTTACCAGTGGTTCTTATCTGGCAGGATGGTATTTGTTACATGACAAAAAAGGGGGTCCAGTACTGGTTAAGACATTGGAGAATAATCTTTTAGAAAAATGGTTAATAAATTTTGTACAAAATGGGCAGGCTGATATGTATTCTCACGTTTGAAGTTAATATGGTCTCTAATGACTTAAATATGTACTATGAGACAATGAAAGCATCACTGAGAAAGGTCAGCTGCTTCCCAATAAAACTTTATTTATAACAATGGGTAAAGAACTCATTATCTTGCTTTTCGAATCTCTACTTTTTTTCAATAAAAATTTTATTGTTTTGTTATAAAACTGCAAGCAAGCAAGATGTTTCTATGGGTAAAGGCACTTACCACACAGCCTAGAGAAATGACTTAAATTCACTTAAGTGAATTTTTAGATCCTGTTTGCTTTCAGGCCCATGATAAAGTGGAACATCATGGACTGAGGATAAGCAGAGGGCAGCTGTTCATCTCATGTCAACCAGGGGTCTTCACATGTTTGTAGCAAAACGCCTTGTCTTAAGTCCAAAAAGCCTAGGAATCCACCAACGGGTTAAGCCATTCATGAGGGTGAAGCCCTTAAAATCAAATCAGTACTGGGTGAACATTGTGACACTGGGTCATGTCTGCAAAGCATGAGCCTTAAGGGTGCCATTCTGGATAAGTATCAAGCAAGAATGGAACTTGAGCCAAGTTTCAATGAAATTAAAACTGTGATATATATATATATATATATATATATATATATATATATATATATGTGTGTGTGTGTGTGTGTGTGTGTGTGTGTGTGTGTGGATTGACCTTGAAAACATTGTGTTAAATGAAATAAGTCAGTCACAAAAGGACATATATATGACTCCACTTACATGGGGGACTGGGAATAAATAATCAGACAGAATTTATACCTACAGAAGAGTAGATATTGTCTGGAGATGATGGAGAAGGGAGTAGAACATTGTTTGAGATTCAGCTGGGGAAATCAAAAACATTCTGAAGATGGATAGTGGTGACAGTTGCATGAATGATCTTAACTCCATTAACAGTGTACTCGAAAAATGGGTATTTTAATTTGTTTATGTTAGAACAAGGCTGTCTGTAAGGGTCACATGATTAACTTGAAACCATGAATGAGAAAATGATTCCAAATCAGGAACAATTTGTCCAACTTTGTCCACTTGTAAAAATTCTAATAAATCTACATAGAGTTAAGACTTGCAAAACTTGCCCTGAACATTCTGCTATCCCAGAGAAATCTCACCCCCTCCCAATGCCTACTATAACAAGAACACCCAGGAACCAAAATCATCCAGATGGCTAAAACCTCTCAAAAGAACAAAACCAAAGCCAGGGCAATATGACACCTCCAAAGCACAGCCCACTTCAGCAAACCCTGGATATTCTAACAGAACTGAAACACAAGAAAAACAAATCTTTTATAGATAGAGGGATTTAAAAGAGGAAACAATATAAAAAGACACCTGCTAACAGAATGGATGGGAAAACAGGATCTGCCATTCTACTGCATATGAGAAGCACACCTCAGCAATAAAGATAAACATTATCTTGCAGTAAAAGTGCTGGAAAAAAGTTTTCTGAGCAAATGGATGCAAGAAGCAAGCTGGAGTAGCCACTCTACTGATATTTGATAAAATAGACTATACACCAAAAGTAATCAAAAGAGAGCAGGAAGGACACCTCATATTTTTTGATAAAAAATAGAAAAAAAAACCTCCCAAGATGATATCTCACTTTTGAGTATCTATGTCCCAAACATAAGGACACCCGCTTTTGTAAAAGAAACATTGCTAAAGCTTAAATTGTACATCAATCTCCACACATTATGAGTGGGAGACTTCTACATCCCACTCAAACAAATTGACAAGTCATCCAGACAAAACTAAACAGAAATAATGAAAATAATAACAATAATAATAGTAATGATGATGGTGATGGTGGTGGTGATGATGATGATGAATCAAATGGACAAGGCAAGGCTGCCCACCTCATTTATATAGTATTTGAAGTTCCAGTCAGAGCAGTAAGACAACTAAATGAGATCAAGGAGATACAAATTGGAAAGAAAGAAGTCAAAGTATAGCTATTTGCAGATGATATGGGAGTATTCATAAGGGACCCCAACATTTCTGCCAGAGAACTCCCATAGCTGATAAGCACCTTCAGCAAAGTGGCTCGATACAAAATTAACTCAACTAAATCAGTAGCCCTTCTTTATACACAGGATAAAAATGTCAAGAAAGAAATTCAGGAAACAACACTATTAACAATTGTAGTGGTAAATATTACAAAAGAATTTACCAACCCATGTTATTGCTGGCTCCGGCAGGCCACATGGCACTGCAGGGTATTTTTATCTCAATCAGCAAAATGTCTTCACCCGACTCCTTAAGTTCCCAATTTCCATCCCATGTTGCTGCTGACTAGTCTCTGGGCCCTGCAGTGATCTCGACATCTATCTAGTTCCCAAGGTGAATCGTTGACACACCAGTTCCAAACAGAGACTGCCTATCTTGTGGCTCTCTTGTTGTGGGCACATTCCCAGCATATGCCCCCTGTGGTTATAGTCACAACTCCCAGTAACCCGTTAATATGAAAATTCAATAAGCTTATAATTTATCAATCCGATTTATATCTTAAATTCTCTCTCCACAAAAACATTCACACAATAAACTCAGAGCCAATTAATAGTGATATAAACTATCCATCTAGATTAGACAAATTGTCCAGTAAAATTCCACTCCTTGTGAAATATTCATAATTACCCGTGGCCCATTAAGGCCACACAGATATAGCCTCCATCTTAGTTCTTCTTCTCCTTTCTCTTCTCCCTCCCCTCTCCAAAACTCTGCCCATCTTACTTATTCACTGCCCAACCACAAGACTTGCCTTATCTTGTGCCTGCCTTCACCTGCATATAGACAATGGTCAACAAAGAATAGCTACGAATAATATAAAATATGTTAGTGTAACTCTAACCAAGCAAGGGAAGACCTGTATGACAAGAACTTCAAGTACCTGAAGAAAGAAATTGAAGAAGATATCAGAATATGGAAATCTCTCCCATGTTCATGGATAGGTAGGTTGAACACAGTGAAAATGATTGTCTAAACAAAAGTGATCTACAGGTTCAATGCAATTCTCATCAAAATTCAAACACATTTTTCTATAGAGCTTGAAAAAGCAATTCTCCACTTTACATGGAAAAACAAAATACTCAGAATAACCAAGAAAATCCTGAACAATAAACAACTTCTGGATGAATTACCATCCCTGGCCTTAAGTTGTACTGTGAGCATTAGTGATTTAAAAGCATGGTGCTGATACAAAAAGGAATACCAAATGGCCAAAAGCACCTAAAGAAATGTTTAACATCCTTAGTCATCAGGGAAATGCAAATCAAAACAACCCTGAGATTTCACCTCACACCAGTGAGAATGGCTAAGATCAAAAACTCAGGTGACAGCAGATGCCGGCGAGGATGTGGAGAAAGAGGAACACTTCTCCATTGTTGGTGGGATTGCAAACTGGTACAACCATTCTGGAAATCAGTCTGGAGGTTCCTCAGAAAACTGGACATTCCACTACCTGAGGACCCAGCTATACCTCTCTTGGTCATATACCCAAAAGATGCTCCAGCATACAACAAAGACACGTGCTTCACTATGTTCATAGCAGCCTTATTCATAATAGCCAGAAGCTGGAAAGAACCCAGATGCCCTTCAACGGAAGAATAGATTCAAAAAATGTGGTATATCTACACAGTACCACTCAGCTATCAAAAACAATGACTTCATGAAATTCATAGGCAAATGGAATGAACTAGAAAATATCATCCTGAGTGAGGTAACCTAATCACAGAAAACACACTTGGTATGCACTCATTGTTAAGTGGATATTAGCCAAAAGCTAGAACTACCCAAGATGCAATCCATAGACCGCGGGAAGGTCAAGAAGGATGACCAAAATGCAGATGTCCCCACTCCTTCTTAAAAGGGGAAAATATTCATAGGAGGGAATATGGAAGCAAAGCTTAGAGCAGCGACTCAAGGAATGGCCATTCAGAGCCTGACCCACATATGGCCCATATTATATATATACAGCCACCAAAAGTAGATAAGATTGATGAAGCTAAAAAATGCATGCTGAAAGGGACCAGATATAGATCTCTCCTGAGAGACACATCCAAAGTATGTCCAATACAGAGATCAATGCTAGCAGCAAACCACTGAACTGAGAACAGGATGCCCCTTGGGGGGAATTAGAGGAAATATTAAAAGAGTTGAAGGAGCTTGCAATCCCATAAGAACAACAATGCTAACCAGAGCTTCCAGGGACTAACCACTACCGAAAGACTATACATGGAGTGACCCAGGACTCCAACTGCATATGTAGCAGAGAATAGCCTTGTTTGGGCACCAGGGGAAGGGGAAGCCCTTGGTCCTGCCAAGGTTGGACCCTCAGTGCAGGGAATATGGGGGGCAGTAAGGGGGAAGTATGTGGGGAATACCCATAAGGGGGAGGGGGAGAGAAGGGGATGGGGACTTCTGGGCAGGAAACCGGGAGGGGAATAACATTTGAAATGTAAGTAAAGAAATATATCTAATAAAAATTTTAAAAAAGAAAAAAACCAGATACATCGATCAATGGAATTGAATGGAAGACCCAGAAATAAACCCTTTGACCTATAGACACTTGATCTTTGACCAAGAAGCCAAAATCATACAATAGAAAATTATGAAAGAATCATCATTAAATGGTGCTGGACTAACTAGATGTCTACACGTAGAAGAATGAAAGTATATCTATATTTATCACCCTGCACAAAACTTAAGTCCAAGTGGATAAAGGATTTCAACATAAAACAAGATACACTAAATCTTATAGAAAAGAAAGTGAAATTAACCTTAAATGCATTGGTACAAAAGGCTATTTCCTGAAGAGAACACCAATGGATCAGGTTCTAAGATCAACAGTTGATAAAATGGGACATCATAAAACTGCAAAGCTTCTGGAAGGCAAAGGACACTGTCAATAGGACAATAGGCATCCCACAGATTGGGAAAGGACCTTCACCAACCCTACATATCTAAGAGAGGGCTAATATTCAAAATGTACAAAGAGCACAAGAAGTTAGATACCAACAACTCGAATAACCTAATTTTTAAAGTGAGATACAGAGCTAAATAGAGATTTCTCAACAGAAGAATCTTGAATGTCCCCGAAGCACTTTAAGAAATGTTCAAAGTTCTTAGTCATCAGGGAATTGCAAATAAAAAAAATAAAAAGGCCATAAACCTCTGAGGTTCCATTCTAAACCGATCAGAATGGCTAAAATTAAAAAGCTTAAAGAGATAGCACAAGGACATGGAACAAGTGGAACACTTCTTCATTGCTGGCGAGAGTGCAAACTTGTATAACCACTTTGAAGTTTCTCAGAAAATTTGGAATAGTTCTACATCAAGACCCAGCTGTGTCACTCCTGAGCATATACACAAAAGATGCACCAGCATCTCACAAAGATACTTGCTCAACTATGTTTATAGAGGCTTTACTCAGGGAGTCAGAAACTGGAAACAACCTATATATTCCTCACCTGAAGAATAGAAGGAGGAAATGTGGCACATCGAAACAATGGAATACTATTCAGTTATTAAAAACAAAGATACCATGAATTTTGCAGGAATCAGTGGAGGTGACCTTAGCTGTGACTCACAACATTGAGGATATGGAACCTGAAGCAGCCACTCCCCACTCCTGTAGCCATGCAGGAACCCCAGTGGAGGGATAGAGATACCAACCCACTCAGAAAACCTTCAACCCAAAATTAATCCTGCCTACAAGAAATGTAGGCATGAGTGACCTGAGACTTAGGAATGCCTTACCAATACTCAGCCTAACTTGAGATCCAATCCATGGGCAAGCACCAATCCCTAACACTATTAATAATACTGTTATGCTGGCAGGCAGGAACATGCTGTCCTCAGAAAAGCTCCACCTAGAAACTGAGTCAGATATAGACTGCCACACTCAAACAGTAGATGGAGCTTGGGGACTCATAAAGGAACAGGGGAGGAAGGATGCCTGGGGGTCCAAAGGAGATAGGAACTCCACAGGAAGATTAACAGCATCAACTAACCTGGACTCTTGGGGTTCTCAGAGTCTGAACCACCAACCAAAGAACACACACAGGCTGGACCTAGGCCTCCCGACTCATATGTAGTAGATGCTTGGCTTTGTTTTCATGTGGGTCCCGAACAACTAGAAAGGGGGCTATCCCAAAACCTGTATGTGGGATATATACAGCTCAGCTGCCTTGTCTGACTTCAGTAGGAGAGGAAGCACATAGCCTTGCGGAGATTCAAAGTTCCAAGGTGGTATGAGGCAGCGTCTCAGAGGAGGAGGGACGGGGAATGGAGGAAAGGTTGTGGGGGAGGGTGACTGATGGGAGCTGGGATCGGGGTGTAAAATAAATAAGTAAACATAAAATAAAATAAATGGTTGCCAAACTATACAACTTAGTCTTCTTAGACAAATTACACTTCAAAGTCTCTCTAGAACTTTCTAATATATAACGGGACATCTTGTTGCAGTGTCTAGACTAAAAATGTATTTCAGGTGCTACAACAGTGAAAGGCGTGGTTGGGAATATCTGTGGCTAGGGTTTTGGATATTAGAAATTTTCCTTGTGTATGGGGCGGTGTTGCATATTTATGTGAACATGTGTGAATATAGAAACCAGATGTCAGCAGGTGCAAAGCTCAAGAACGACCCCACTTTTTCTGCCGCAAGGTTTCTTGTTGGTCAGGAACCCACTGGTTTGGCTAGGCTGAAAGGACAAGGAGAGAGTCCCAGTTCCTTGCATTCCTGGCAGCAGATAACAAGTATATGAAGCATATCCATTTTGTCTTAGAGGGATTCTGGAAGTCAAACGTAGGCCTTCACATTTGCATAAGCATTTTGTACACTGAGCCATCTCCCAAAGCCTAGGAAACCTGCTTTTGAAACATTACTACCAGGACATGGTCACCTCCTGTCATTTTGCTTCTTTCCCAAATGCTTCTTCTGCTTCTTCCTGGTCATTACTAATACTTTGTAGAATTTTCAGGATTTATTTTAACACCAGTCATCTTCTACAAAGGTCTGGGGCTTTCACAATGAGAGTATGATAAAATAAGAATGGAAAATCAGAATCAGAAAAGAGATATGCTCTTGCTTTCTCAATATGTTCTTTTTCTGTTACAATTTTTAAAATTTGTTTTGAGAATTTCATATACTGTGTTTATATTGTTTTCATCCCTCTCCCTTTTCCCTCCAACTCCTCCTGTGTCTCCCCAAACCTTTAAAAATCCATAATCTCTTCTTAATTGCTGTTTTACACACACACAAACACACACACACACACACACACACAAACACACACACAGAGCCACACAGCCTCAGCTACACACGCAACCTTCTGCATCCACTTAATGTTGTTTATGTGCATTAGTTTGTGGCTGACTGCTTTGGAACAAGATATTTATTGCCCTAAGACGTTTACAGTTTGAATATCAGCAGTGCAAAAACTTCCTTGAATCAGGCCTCACCAGATTGATTTTTCTAAGGGCTTGAAGTTATTCAGGACCCTTGTGTTTGACCTTGGCCTGTGGAGATACCATTATGTGAAAATGAGTTTCATTTGTAGTAAATTGTAAAATTATATCTGCTTTTGAGATATGCTAGACGTTCAGGCTATTGACAGAGTTTTGATGTAGGCTGAGAAAAGCTATTTGGGACTTATTGATGAATTTGGACAAAGTGCTTCTTCCCATTATATAATAATTGATCTAGATAAATAGTATTGGGGCAGATACACAGACAGAAAATATAGACATGCACCCTGTGTGTGTGTTTATTTGTCTTTCATATGCAGTATTTTGCAATAAATCATTTTCAAAATATGTGTTGCAATGATTTTGCCATGCTATTTGAAATGGAAGCTTTCCTGGCTAACAGTTCTATTTAAAGGTTTCAATTCTTTTTTTTTTCAATACTGAAAATAAGAATTGATCTGTGCTTTGCTTAGCAGCTTCTTTCAGCTTCCTTCTCTGTTAGCCTTGCTATGCCTTGGATCAGTCCCAGTCTCTGTCTCTGCTTCCTGCCTGCCCTTTCTGCCTGTAGTTCATCATTTTCTAGTGGGACTCAACCCTGAGTTGCTACTGTTAAATGCAAATCTCTGATTATTCTTTCTACCCAAAAGTCTTCTGCAACTCCCAGAAGTTGGAAGAGTAAAATAGTATTTCCTTACCTCCCTAAGCATATTTTTAATTTGAATATGGTAGTTTTATTAATTGACATTTTCATACATATGTTCAATACATTTTATCATTCACCCCTACTCCTCCCAGCAATTCCTACCACCCTTATACTAGGCCCCCTCCCTTACTTCATATCCTGTGTTTTCTATAACCCACTGAGACTAGTTAATACTGCCCATTACTGCATTGAATGTAGAGCCATTTAAAGAAGCTTGCTCTACCCACCTAGACCATATCCCTAAGGAAAACTGATTCTCCTTCCCTTGGTAGCTATCGACTGTCAATAGGTCCTCAGCTAAGGTTGAGAGTTTGTGCACTCCTTCCTATTCTATGATTGTAATATCAATCTTGTAAAACAATTGCAGCTAATAGGAGTGCAGTGGTCTTATCTCCAGAGAACACTAGTTTATCTTAGTCTTCTGGAACCTCTGGTTTTTATAATTTTCTGTCCCTCCTCACTTTGAGATACAGAAAAATCATCCATAAATGGGACATCAGTATCATACCTCTTCTTCCCAAAGCCTAATCTCTCATTGTATTGTATTTCTATATGCAGAATATCACATGTACAATCCAAGTAACCCATTGCCCTGCCTTGGATCATGCTTTAGTTTATGTTGTTCTGCTGTACCAAAGACTCCTTCCTTCCATCTCCCTCATATTCTCCTCCCCATTCATACTTCCCACCCCTTTTTCACTTTCCCCTTTCCCCCCTTTTCTTTGAAGCTTGCTCATTATTTATACACTTTATTTTTCCATTCAAAGAAAGTATATCCACACTAGTCTTCCACAGATCAGTCAGTAGATCGGAAGAATGCGGGAGAAAATGAACTTCTAAACAAAAGCAGTTACCATGATTTTCTTTTAGTCATTATTTGTTATTCTTACAATTTTTTCCACTTGCCTAGGGAGTAGAGCTAAGCTTTCTGGACAAGGGGGTGAATCAAGGAGACAAGCTTTTGTGCAGTGTGCATGATATATGAATTCAAGGATGGTATGATTGCTAACCTTACCTGTAGTCCAAGGCATAGCTTCAAGGTTTCCTTTATCTCTCTTCTGTGTGGATTTCCTGGAAACATTTCTACAGTCAAAGATTATCCTGCTATTGAATTATAGAGAAATAAGTTTACCTTTTCAAATATGTATATGTGTATGTAGGTGTGGTTACTTGTTTGTGGAGAAAGGGGAGGGGTTAGTATACTGACCTAATGAAAGTTTACTTCATTCTAATATATTAATTTTTTATTACCCTTCACTAGATTTATGATTATTTTATGTGTAATCTGTCCTCCCTACATTATTGATAAAACCAGCTACAGCATAATGTATCTATGTTGGTGGGACCCCTTAAAATATGGGGATATGTGAGAAATTGAACCTTTTGTATTGTGATTTTTTTACTTTAATATCTGCTTTACCTCTTCTGATGGTATTTCCATTTCTTAAGAGTATGGCATCTCTCAAAAAAATCATGAATCGTTCTATTTAGCTGAATTCTCTTTCCCAAATTAGTCTACCTTTTGGAGCCAGAACAATCTTCCTGATTCATAGCTTTTCAGGTGTTGCTTAATTTTCCCAAGGCCTTCAGGGGCTCCCAGATACATGTAGGGTAGAGGTCAAATCCTTGGTCTGGCCTGATGCATCCTCCATTCACAGAAGCCTGGTGGGTTTTTCTTATTATCTTATTGGTTTTTCTTTTCCTTTTTTCTACCTTTATCAGAGTAAGTGTAAGACTGTGTGGGTGGTAGGCCGACTGTGATGTAAACCCAATTCTAGGTTCTCTGAGGAGACAACTACTGGATATATATGATCTGAGCAAGAGGGGTGACACATGGATAATCATTGCACAGATGAATTTTGGCAAGACCCAAATGATTCTTCTTGGTTTTTACTTAGAAAGTTAATATAGTAGAGGAGTTTGCAGTGGGTATAAGTGGCACATTACAAGAAAATGTAGATAGAGATAATCTAACTATCTACCTTCTATTTATAGAATACTCAAAGAGGTTGCAAGGAGATCCGAATGTCTGGTACTCTAAGGAGCTTGACAGTGAAGGTGTAATGTAAGTTAACTAAGAATAATAGAAAATCAAAATAGATACCTAAAAATGAAAAGGGCATAAAAGATTCCCTTCTTCATTGTTCTCTGTCCTCTATCCTATCAGTAGCAGTTACTCTACCTGGATTATGGGTAGTTTTGGCCACACTGCTTTGAGCTCCAGATGAGTTGCAGGTGCACACACTTTCAGGAGCTATCTTGGATCAACAGATGAAAGACATACACACATTAACTCATTTTTAACCTGCCTTACTGTCTCAATGGATGGGCTCTTCTAATGAAGAGCCTTCCATGGCTAGTGTGTCCTTGCTTTTACTCCTTGCTCAACACCTCTCCCCTTAGCTCCTAGCTCAACACCTCTAAGTCTTCCCTCAGATGACATGCCCAGGTACCTTCAGTGAAGCTCATGGGCTGCTTTCCCTTTCTGCCTGTATTTTGGAAGAAGTCCCCGGTAGCTCTGACTCTGTTCTGTCTCTCTTCCCCAAGTATCTTGATTCTTCTCCTCCTCACCATAGCTTGTGGGAACCTGGAAGTCTCACTTCTTTCTTTCCATCCAGTCATTGGTCTCTGGCATTCTTATTGATTTATCAAGAACCAACTGGGGACAAGGACCTTCAGTGTCAGTACTCACAGATTCCTAATTAAATCAAAGCATCAGAACCACTCCTCTACATCTCTGGAATATTTCTTTTTGTTGTTTGAGCTCCCCAGGAATTATTTGGCATTGGGTGCATAGAAGACTGTTTACCATTCTAGAGATGGTTGGACCTGAGAAAGTGGAGCTCCAAAATGAGACTGCCTTGTGTCTCAGGAAATAGCCAACTTTATTCAGAGCATTGGACAATTTATACTTTCAAGTTTAAGAAGAGTTTGGGTAAAGTGTTCGGTCACAAGTGTGTGACAGGCAATCCACACGTGGTGGGCTAGCTGCATGTGTAAAAACATGTTTTTACATAGAGGCATATAAACAAATGACAATAGTTGATTGTAATGTATGATCTGAAATAAATTCTACAACAACTGAGAGACACATAGAAGTATAATACAAGCAATCCCATGTTTTTAAATTAAAGATGAAGTCACAAGACTCTTGTCTCGGTTTCTTGGAGTTTCTGTCGCAAGCACTCAGAAATCTCACAGGACTTCCATTCTTGGATTGTATTTCCACAGGAGACTCACGGGTAGTTATGGAGATGGAAGCAGTTTTTGCACTTCTGATGAGCTCTCTTGAGGGTATTCTCCAAGTCACAGTCCAGCCTGACTATTCCCTCCTCCGAATCTTTGGAGACACACCCAGCATTTCAAACAGCAAATCTTACTGTTTGTATTCATCTTATTGAGACTCCATAGCATTTACCTCTCCAGGCCAGTGGTTCTCAATCTGTGGGTTGTGACCCATTGGAGGGGGTCAAATAACCCTTTCACGGGAGTTGCTAATACCATACAAAAACACAGACATTTACATTATGATTTATAATGGTAGCAAAATTACAGTTAGGAAATAGCAACAAAAATAATTTTATAATTGGAATCATCCCGACATGAGGAATTGCATTAAAGGGTTACAGCATTAGAGAACTTAGTACTTGCTGATTTAGACAATGTTCTGGTTGAGAATAATCGCTCTCATTCCATGACTTGTGTTCCCCCCAAATCCTCATGCAGTGCCTTATAACATGAAGGCAAAACTGTTTTAAAGAACGGATGGTTCTACTGCCATTTACTTATATTATTATTAACCAACCCCTTTCAGCCAGCACCATTTAAAAATATCTCTTGAGGTTCTAATTTGACGACTCAAAAGTCTAGATAAAAATATGACTTGTTATGACTGATAAATTATAGAGACAATTTTATTGGAGAGATGCCTCTCCTCATCTTGTCAGTCAATACAGCTGAAGCCCTTTCTGCATGCTAAATATATGAAGATGCTCTAAACATTGCAGCGGAGGATGAAGTGATAATTAACAATTAAGAAATTAATCAACCTGCTCAGCCCAGGGTACAGTTGTTGATGATGAAAATTGTTTTCTTCTTTTATAGTAGCAAATCTTTAAAATGGATCTGGATTATTCTGAAGAATTCTGTGGTTCTGGGATTAAGGACACACAAAGAGGAGAGGTTGCAGGATAGGGCACACTTTACAAATGCTTTCTTATGCAGGAACAATTGTAAATGACTAGTAGACCCTCCTCAAGAACTAGTTTGAACTGAGTGTAAGATAGATGCTTAGAACAGTGGAGAATGTCATGTGGGACCATGTCCTTCATAGACTTCCAATGAACCGAAACTTACTATCACCGAGCAAATGACCACATGATATTCTTACCCTGCCCTCTATGCCTTACTGAGAGAAGGCGGGATGTCAGAGTCCCAGTGCTAATAACTGTGTCTGCTTTTCTGTATACTCTTCTCCATCCCACACTGAAGAAGGATGTACTCCTGCATTTATTCCCAGCTTATTCAGTTAGTCAACAAATTAAATGTTGATTTCTTAACTTAAGATACTAAATATAGTTAGTTTTCATACCTTTTCATTTTCACCAGCATGGAGTTTCCCCTAGGGAATGAATCCACTCACAGTTGAATGTAAGAACAACTCTGATTCTGGTAGAATTATTGAACCTAGATGGCAAATACTAAGTCTTTTGAATTTCAAAATAAGAAGAGGCTAATTTGTAACTTTGTTCATTTCATTATTTTAATACCCTCAGAACATTCTGGTAGATATTATATCTTCAGTTAACTCTAATATCTCTGTCCCCAGAGTGTTTTAAGTTTGGATATGTATATGTGTGTGTATATAACTGTATATATCAATAGAGCTGCATACATGTATAGGCAAGTATACATATATACATATGCATAGCAGTAATGACTTGGGTTAACTTGAAAAATCTTTGTAAATCATCGAGTACTATTGCTGCTACTGCTGGGAGAATTTGTATTTCATTCTTTCTTTTCAGGTAATTCATATTTGTTCATAAAATATTAATTCAAACGGTATTTAAGATAGAGCTGACAATTACATTTTAAAGAGATATCTTAGACTCATAGATCTTGATTTCCAAGTTTCTTCTTAGATCCTGCCTTAAGGGATGATAGGGTCTCGTGTGTATTCTTACTCAGAGCATCCATTATACCGTTGGGCTTTTAAATTTACATTTCCGCTCAGAATTCTACACTTTCTTTTTTTTTAAAGTTGCTTTTTTTTTTATTAACTTGAGTATTTCTTATTTACATTTCGAGTGTTATTCCCTTTCCCGGTTTCCGGGCAAACATCCCCCTAATCCCTCCCCCTCCCCTTCTTTATCGGTGTTCCCCTCCCCATCCTCCCCCCATTGCTGCCCTCCCCCCAACAATCTAGTTCACTGGGGGTTCAGTCTTAGCAGGACCCAGGGCTTCCCTTTCCACTGGTGTTCTTACTAGGATATTCATTGCTACCTATGAGGTCAGAGTCCAGGGTCAGTCCATGTATAGTCCTTAGGTAGTGGCTTAGTCCCTGGAAGCTCTGGTTGCTTGGCATTGTTGTTCATAAGGGGTCTCGAGCCCCTTCAAGCTCTTCCAGTTCTTTCTCTGATTCCTTCAACGGGGGTCCTATTCTCAGTTCAGTGGTTTGCTGCTGGCATTCGCCTCTGTGTTTGCTGTATTCTGGCTGTGTCTCTCAGGAGAGATCTACATCCGGCTCCTGTCAGCCTGCACTTCTTTGCTTCATCCATCTTGTCTAATTGGATGGTTGTATATGTATGGGCCACATGTGGGGCAGGCTCTGAATGGGTGTTCCTTCTGTGTCTGTTTTAATCTTTGCCTCCCTATTCCCTGCCAAGGGTATTCTTGTTCCCCTTTTAAAGAAGGAGTGAAGCATTCACATTTTGATCATCCGTCTTGAGTTTCATTTGTTCTAGGCATCTAGGGTAATTCAAGCATTTGGGATAATAGCCACTTATCAATGAGTGCGTACCATGTGTGTTTTTCTGTGATTGGGTTACCTCACTCAGGATGATATTTTCCAGTTCCAACCATTTGCCTACGAGAATTCTACACTTTCAATCATAGCCTTGTGGTCAGATCCTCCAGTTCAGTGCATCTTGCTGGAGGTGGGGGATGGGACATAATGCTATGACTAATGGAAGATCCGCTCTAATCCAGATGTCCTCTCTATGTCTTCTTATTTTCTTAGCAATATGAATTATCAGATGGAGAAGTAGACATTATGGTCTACAAATATGAAAACTGAAGTTCTTAGCACTTTCATTATCCTACATGTCTGATGGCCAACATAGAACCCTAAAGATGGGGAGCATGGTAAATATTTGCTTGATAGTGATCAAAATACACATGAGCTGAACTGGTACTTTACAGATGTCTCTTAGAAGATGGTAGACCTGAATTTAAATCCAAGGTGATGAGCTCCTTGTTCCAAATTATTTCCAGCCGACAGAGCTAGCCACATTGACCTTGATACTATTAGTATTAGAGCAGAGGAATAACCTTAGAGGTAAAGGTTCCAGATCCATTTTCAAAGTGGGATTGAGGCAGGAAATGAGGTAATTATTTGAACTGACACTGTTTTATATTAAATGCTACAGTTGGCTCCATGTGGAACATCTGGTTAACATCTCATGCAAAATAAAACTTTCTCCCTGACAATTTTTGGCTCTGAAGCTTCCTAGAAAATGCTGGGTGATCTACATCCTTTGAATATTAATGAAACAAATCAGCTCCCAAAATGCCCTACTGTGTCTCAACTCCAGGAACCAACATGATTCATTAGACTCCTGTTGATTAAAAACGTTGAAGGAGATTTTCTTTCTCTTCATTTTAATTAAGCACGTTTGACAGGTTTTCTTGATGCCCAAATGGCCAAGACCCTTATAGTGTGGCACAAGTGTAAAGTGGCACCCTCTTCTGCACAGAACTTCTAGGTCTATTGGGTTGTATGGCTTCTTAAAGCACCTTATAATGCAATCTCTAAACTAGTTCTACATTTTTCTTTGGTTTTGAGAATACAGTACCTGCAGACAATGAAATATGATCATCTCTTTCCCAATCTTCCCCTATATTTTTCACTCTTCCTCTCAAGATGTCCATTAATTTCCTGTCTTCTTCTTCCTCTTCTTCCTCTGCTCTTTCTGAGTGAAATAGCCATGTCATGATGTTCAGAAAACACCATTTCATAGCATTCATTCCCATAATCCAGACCTTACATTATTTTTCCTCCTTAGTATTTTGAACCTTGGTTGAGGGAGGGTTTAATTGTTTTTTTCCCTGTTCTTAAATTTTTTTTTTTTCGGAGCTGGGGACCGAACCCAGGGCCTTGCGCTTCTTAGGCAAGCGCTCTACCACTGAGCTAAATCCCCAACCCGACTGTTCTTAAATTTTTATTTATTTATTTTTTATTTTTACACTCAAGATTTTATTCCCCTCCAGGTCCACCCTTCTATTGTTCCACATCCCATACCTTCTTCCCCACCCCATTTCTCCAGTAGGATGTCCCTACCCCACCCACCCCACCAGATTTCTAAACTCCCTGGGGCCTCTGGTCTCTTGAGGGTTAGGTGCATCTTCTTTGACTGAACCCAGACAGAGAGTCCTTTGCTGTATATGTGCTGGGGCCTCATCTCAGCTGGTGTATGCTTCCTGGTTGGTGATCCAATGTCTGAGATATCTCAGGGGTCCAAATTAATTGAGACTGCTGGTCCTCTTACAGGATTGCTCTCCTCCTCAACTTCCTCCAGCTTTTTCCTAATTCAACCACAGGGGTCAGCAGGTTTTGTTGAGGGGTTGGGTGCAAATATCTATATCTGACTCTCAGCTGCTTGTTGGGTCTTTCGGAGGACAGTCATGATAGGTCCCTTTTGGTGAGTACCCCATAGCCTTAGTAATAGTGTCAGGCCTTGTGGGCCCCTCTTGAGCTGGATCCCCTTTTGAGCCTGTCCCTGGACCTTCTTTTCCTTAGGCTCTTCCCCATTTTCATTCCTGCAGTTCTTTCAGACAGGAACAATTATGGGTCAGAGTTTTGACTGTGGAATAGCAACCCCATCCCTCTCTTCATGCCCTGTCTTTCTGCTAGAGGTAGGCTCTACAAGTTCCCTTTCCCCACTGTAGGGCATTTCATCTAGGGTCCCCCCTTTATGTCCTGAGGGTCTCTTACCTGTAAGATCTCTGGTGTGTTCTGGAGGGTCCTCCCAACCTCTTACCTCCCAAGGTTACCTGTTTCCATTCTTTCTGCTGGCTCTCAGGGCTTCAGTCCTTTTTTTCCCAACCAATACCAGATCATGTTCCCTCTCCTCCCCATCCCCTTTCCTTCCTCAGTTCCTCCTTTCCTTCGCCCTTGTGGTTGTTTTCTTCTCCCTCCCAAGTGAGACTGAGGCATCCTCATTTGGGACCTTTGGAGTGTTAACCTTGAGTTCTGTGGATTGTATCCTGGGTATTTTGTGCTTTTTTTTCTAATATCCACATATTAGTGAGTACATGCCATGCATGTGCTTTTGGGTCTGAGTTACCTCACTCAGGATGATATTTTCTAGTTCCATCCACTTGTCCTCAAAACTCAGGATGTCCTCATTCTTAATGATTGAGTAGTATTCCATTATGTAAATGAACCACATTTTCTGTATCCATTCTTCTGTTGTGGGACAAGATCTTAATCTCTTAGCATGTTAAACAGTTACCATATCTCCAAGAAGTGTACTGACCAAGGTTAAGGGTAGTCTATACCCATGGATATAAACACAAATCTTTAGAAGGCAGTTGAGAATTTCAGATCTGATAGCATAACTCTAGTTACAAAGCAGACAGTGACTGGGAAGACTCTAAGGTAGAAGCTGCTGTTATTTTTATTAAATTCGCAAGTTTTAGGGCAAATGGGATCTAAAGTTTTATTCATAACAGTGGGACAAGAGAATAAAAAGAAATGTCTCCCACAGAATTGCAAAATCACAGATGGAGATTGGAAAGTGGCCTGGTTTGCCCGGAGAGTCAATGTGTGGTGTAAGTGGGACTTAGGATTTCTATCAGCTACTACCCAGCTGAGCTGTACCAAAAAGCTGCATTATTTCCTCAGGTCTTAGTTTTTCTTGATGGTAAGATACATAGCCATTGAGACCACAGATAAGAACATAGGACTCAAAGCTTCGAGGTTCCAGTGAAGGCTTTATTTCTGTCTTTTATGAGAAACGTCACATAAAAGCATCCTGCCTGTAGCTGGGCTTTATCATGGTTATGCATGCCTTCAGAGATGGCAACAGACAGGCATGGGGGATGACAAGGTAGCAAAGGGAGGGGAAGAAAGGAAACTTGTCTTTCCTTTGAGATTATGACTTGTCAACTTCTCACAAGTGTAGTAAAAGAGCTTAAACCAGTAAGAGTTTCCTGCCTCCTGGGAGTATCTATTCTCATAATGTAGACACTTTAAGCATACTAAAGAGTGCCAAAGGAACTTTTTAATAGACACAATAATTAATTCAAATATATAGAGAAATGAGTCTGGTACCACAAAGCCTTATGGGAGCAGAAATCAGAAAGCTTAACTCTTGTCACCACTGGCCATTGTGAGACCCAGGACCAGCAGTCTATCAATTTACAATATTTATAGAGTTACTGTTTGCCCCAGATACCCAGATATTGGGCTAAACCTTTTCTTTCTCTAGGCTTCTCTTTATTTCTCTTGCCTAGGAATCCCTTTATATGCAAAAGGGAGTGCTATAGGTCAGTTTGAGGAGATAAAAAGGCAAAGCTGTAGTTTAGGTCCTTAAGAAACTGAAGTTTACAAGAAAATCGAAACATCAGATTCCATGTAACTTTGAATTATAAGCATTCCACCCCCTGCCTTTTCTTCCACCTGAACTTTTTTCTTTTTACTTCCTCTTCCATATGTCTCATATATACTTCCTCAATGTATACATGGGTTTTATTTATATATTTTTATTAAGGATCTATGTAAAAAATGCATTTATTTACTTTTTCTTGCTGTAACTGAAAATCTTTGAGAAATGTCCACGAGAGTGTCCGAGAATTTTTACAGAAGTTGAAATTAAGAAGGGAAGCTGGTGTCAAAAGCAAAAGAAGAAAGCCATGGGTGTGCTTACATGCTGACATCAGACATCAGAACAAAGAAGCCATTCTTCAAGGAGAGAAGGGAGATAGAAACTCCTGAGAGCAGTGTTCCTTGCTCTGCCCTCTCACCTAAAGATTTACTCTGCCAAAAGGCTGATTTCAAACAATGGTGTCCAGCAACTCAGCCAAGTATAATATGGGAACCCTGAATGCACAGTTTCTCAGAACCTGTGATATGTGCTTCCATGGTGACTCCATGAAAGAAATCAAGCTTTGAGTTTGATGTCACTGAGCAGAGAGACTGTATGGGTGGACTTGGTTCTGGATTGAATCAGGACGAAATCTCAGAATCTGTCAGTAAGGAAACAAAAAGTTGGTGGTATCCAGACTTTAGCTGTAAAAAGTATCCATTTCCTAGGAAGGCTTCAGATTCAGCACTGAATTCCGATATCACTGAACCAATCTCAGTATAAATAGTTCTCTTAACCCACAGCATCTCTCTAGGCTGGTTCACACACTGGGAAAGACTCCATTCAGGACAGAGTTGTATGTTTTTACTATGTCAAGGATAATTTAGTGTTCCTCAGAACAAAATACATTTATATCAAATTGGCCCTATCTACCTTTAGCTCCATTTTTGAGAGCAGGAGTCTATATGGTTCTATTTTACAATACATTTTTTACAATGGTTCCTGAGGTCATCCTCACTCTAAGTCTGTATTCTATAAGTTATACTTTATTATTATTATCATGTGTATGCGTGATGGGGGAAGGTGTGTCTCACAGGGCAAATATGCAGGAATCTCTTTTCTCTTCCCATCTTTGCATGGATCCCAGGGATTGAATTCAATTCTCTAGGCTTATACTTGACAAGTTAACCTTGCTGGCCTCATTCTATGGATTGTAGAAAAATTTGAGTCCCAGAGAAGATTTCTGGAGTACACCTAGGATACAGGTGTATAGTCTCCTCTCCACCTCCAACTTCCTTCTTTAGCTGACTTGTTTTGTTCTACTTTTTCTTTTATTATTCTATCCAAGTATCACTTTTTTGGGAAAAACTTTCCACTTCTTAATATCTTTCCTTCAAGGCCATAGCTATAATGTGTGTTCCTCCAAATGTGGCACAAAAGAAATAAAACTGTCATACTTTATATTCTCAGAAGCACATTTCAGCATCCCTGAAAGTGGGCTCTATTTTACAACCAATTTTATAGTTTAATTGCCAAAGATATCATCTTTGTGTTACTAACACATGCCATTGTTTACTCTACAAATCAACATGGAAACACTGGGGTTTTCTGGCAATTCAAGTTCTTTGTTCGTATTTGTTAAGTGAAAGAATAAATGAGCTTTGTGGCTTCTGTCTGATCATATCCACTGAGCTGTGAAACTCGGTGCAATTTCCTAATTAAAACATCACACACATATAGGCACACAAGTGCTTGTTTGTGTCTACAGACACAAACACAGGCACAGACATACCCTGCCAGATGCAAGCTGCATCGGCAAGTACAATTTAATGTTGCCCTCAGTGATGTCCATTAGCAAAGAACTCTATTGTCACACCCATGTCTCACATGGGCTCATCTTCTATTTCCATCATTGTAAGGCCTGCCTGTCTGTTTAGAATTCACCCAAATCTGTGTCTGATGGTGTCTTTTCCACAAGAAAATTGTGGGAAGATTTAAAGACAAGGGTCACATTGTCTGTGAGCCTTCCGTCTGTGTCATCTATTATTATCTATTTTATGGTTTCTTGAATGTCAAGGTTCCCAGATGCTTTATTATCAAGATTTGTCTCTCTAGACATATTCTACATTGTCAGGCTTCAACTTCGTGTCTAGCAAGCAGATCCCAATACAGTATTTTCTAGAATTCAGCAGCACATGTGACCTTACTCCAGAACATATTACTTTTACAGTCGACATAATTCTTTTTTAATTTCCCTTCTTAAGCATACAATTTCTGCAAGGTCATAGTTCTATTCCTCTGTCTAATCTTTTATCATAGGTGTCTGCAAATAGGTGGTATTTAATAAATGTGATGATTGATTAACTGAATAATCATCCTTTCTTTGATATGCCCCACACATACATTGTAGGCATTCAAATATGAGTAGCCTTTGTTATATTAGTATACACAAATGCTGTTTATCAGGACTGTGAGAGACATGATGATAGCTTGTTGCCAATCTCAATGACCTGCATCCTATTCCCAGGATTCACATGGTGGAAGAAAAGAACCACCTTCTATGTGTTGTCTTATGACCTCCATACTAACATTGTAGTGGGTACATCTTTCCCAACTTAACTTCCCATAAAATAAAGAAATTGCATTTTAAAAAGTCATATTCATATGTTTTAGTGAGGGTCTTCATTAAATTTAATGTTTACTGATTACAAACCAAGACTATTGACACATTAAAGTCAATAAAGAGATACCTATCAGTATACACTCTCTCTCCTTAGATCTGTCTGAAAAAAAAAGGTAGAAATAAAATATAAATTAAGCAATATCTTTATTCAGCACCTACCAGCTTTAAGTCTTCTTTTCTGTAGTGTAAAAAGATTTTAAAAGATACTAAAACTTCAATGACAGGCTGAGAGTTAATTTTGCACGGAATGCTCCAAACTCATCTTAGTGGATTGACTCATATTTTTGGTAGACTTGAAATCTTTTTATATTGTTAATTCTTTTTCTGGTTAAGTTGTGGATGGACTGTCTCCAGGTAGACCTGTGGAGATGTTAGAATTTGGCATCTTATCAGCATTGTGGCTAGTTTAAGATCCATATACTCCTAGTTACCTCTGCACAAAGAGAAGCATGTTGAATAGAAGGCTTTGCTTGTGTCATCTCCGAGTTTGTGAATGCACTCATGAGCCATTTGGTTTTAGTGAGTCTCAATCTTCTAGTACTAACAGCCTTTCAACATGGAGTTAATGCTGCCACAAGGGCACAGCAAGAAGTTTCTCTCCACATCAAAGGCAAATACCTTGATCTTAGACTCCCTGGTGTCCAGATCTGTGAATATTACATGTATGTTCTTTGTAAATGACCCAACCTGTTACAGCAGTACAAAAGGAACCAAGTCATAAGTTAGCACTGGAAAAGGATACGGGTTGAGCAGGTATCTTAAAGTGCTAAGGCTGCTTTAGAACTGGCTAACGGGTAAGAACTTAGTCTTTTGGCAATGGATGTAGGGAAAAAATCGCAAATTTTTATGAATGACACATTGAGGGTAGCTCAGAAGAACAGAATTAAGAATGAAAGTCACACTCTTCTCAAAGAACATTCTCAGAGAACCTAAATACTCATGTTTGATGTACATAGTAAATGTAGATAGTAAAGTCCTTCCTTCCTTCCTTCCTTCCTCCCTTCCTTTCCTTCTTCCTTCCTTCCTTTCTTCCTTCCTTCCTTCCTTCCTTCCTTCCTTCTTTCCTTCCTTCTTTTCCTCCCCTCCTTTCTCCCCCTCCATCACTCCTTCCATCCCTCCCTCCCTTTATTCCTGCCTTCCTCCCTCCTTCCTTTCTTCCTTTCATTTGTGCATGATGTAGGTAGGTAGGTTTGCATATGCCTTGTCATGCATATGAAGATCAAGGACTACTTTCAGGAGTTGTTTCCATTCTCCCTTAATGGGTCCTGGTAATCATTTGAAGTCATTAGGCTTTCATGGCCAGGGCTTTGACCCACTGAGCAAGCTCACCATCCCAGTAAAGATATCCTTCATTTTAAGATGCAAGGAGGAGCAGTGTTTTGCAAATGAAGGAAAGAGGATACTGACCTGAAAGCACTGGGAACTCTGTGGCTGAATTCTCTGTGTCTTTGGAGCCTTATGAAAGGCAGAACTTGATAATAATGAACTACGAGTTTTGGCAAAATGTGAAGGGGTGGTCTTCCCATCATAGGTCGAGAATGCTGTGATCTTGAAGGACAGGTGGTTTTTAGGAAGATGTCTATGTCAAGTACAGTCCTTGGATCTCTGTTGACTGAATTGTGGTTCAAAGTTTTCTGTTCTCCCCTCCCCAGGTGTGCTGCTGCTCTGGAGGGTTTAAGCTGTGAGCTTGGAGCATCAAGAGATGTAGAGACTCTCAGTATAAAACTACCTCCACCTAGGTAGAGATCTCTGAGAGCCTCAGGTTCCAAACAGACCTGTCACAGGGGCCATGTTGCCACAAACTGTCCCACCAAGGTGTTAAATAATAAACACAATGGGCTGGGACTGCCTATGAGATCCCAGAAAGGTAGAGCCAAGAGTGTGTGCTGCCCAACTCTAACAGAGGCAGAAATTAAATGTAGGAAGTGCTGCATGGTTTTCTGACACAAGATAGAGTCATCAGAAAGGAGGGAGCCTCAACTAAGGAAATGTCTCAATTAAGAAAACAATATTGGCAGTATACAAGCCTATAGGATACTTTCTTAATTAGTGACCAATGGGAAAGGTCCTAGACCATTGTTGGTCATGCCATCTGTAGACCAGTAGTCCTGGGTTCTATGAAAAAGCAGGCTGAGCAAGACATGTCATAAATTGTTTTAAGTTCTTGATGCTTTGCCTTCTCCTCAGTGAAGGACAGTAACCTACTGAATAAACCCTTTTTCGCATAAGCTGTCTCATGTCAGGATGCTTCATCACGATAACAGAACAGAAATGAAATGAGAACAGAAGGCAATACTTAGCAGCTGAAAGTTCCTGGGAAGGAAATCAGATCAGTTTAAGAGGCAGCAAGAAGATGTCTGTGTATGATGTTGTTGTTCTCCTACAAAAGAATTAGGATATGAAACCGTTGGACTAGGAAAGCAAGGAGGTTCTGGGTGCTCTGGAGGGGTATCATGTGCTAGGTGCGGGGTGAGATCTTTACAACCTACTGCATCTTCTGCTTTTTTTTTATGACTAGAACATCACAATTGATTTTGTCCTAGCTGAGTGAGTGAGTGAGTGTGTGTGTGTGTGTGTGTGTGTGTGTGTGTGTGTGTGTGTGTATGTATGTATGTACAAGTATGTGGAGATCAGAGATGTCATTCCTCAGGCTATCACTGGCCTGGAATTCACTAAGTAATGCCCATGGAATCTGTTTATCCCTGCCTTTGCAGATATAAGATTATAAGTATGCTCTGTGCTACTCAATGCTCAACATTCTTTTAAATGTGGCTTTTAAGATTGCAAGACATTCACTTTACTAACTGAGCCATCTCCCTAGTCCTTGCTGCTAGGTTTTTTAAATAATACAGAAGTATGCTTATTTTCTCAATGCTAACTCTCAAAGCCATTTGCATACCTTATAGACAGGAGTAGAGTAAGAGAGAATGGTTGTCAGATGTTCTGCATTTGTAGATTTAAAGAAAGACTCTTGGGGTTGGGGATTTAGCTCAGTGGTAGAGTGCTTGCCTAGCAAGCGCAAGGCCCTGGGTTTGGTCCTCAGCTCCGGAAAAAAAAAAAGAAAGACTCTTTAGCAGTTCAAATCTTCCTTCAGGTTGAGAACATTCTGAGTAGGGATGGGTGTCAAAGGGACAACTTAAGGGCAACTTAGAAATAAGCAGTGACTTTTGCAAAACTGTTATTGGCAAGACCACAGGAGCAGGGCAGCCTAGGGAATTCAAGATCTGACAGTGTCTGGAAGGTGGGAACCAGAAGACAGTTCTCCCCTTGTTGGTATTGAATGCTCTTTTTCATGTTGGGTTTTGAGGTTTCCTAGGCCCTTTGGCTCCTTTCTTCCTTGGTGGGATTCTTCTAAAATGGGAACTTCTATCTTCTGCTTACTCCATGTCCATATTTTAAAGTTTGATTTCATAGGTTCACAGCTGGAGAGTAACTCATTCCAGGATGGATTATCCTGAGTAGCATCCATATGGTGATTAAACAAGACTTTGAACTTTAGACTATAAAGGCAATACTGAAAAGCATTAAAGCAGCTTAGGGATACTGGATTGGAATGATTTTAACTTGTATTTTCTCTCTGAGAAGCACATTCATTTAAATGGTGAAGGAAGAAAGTTTTGGATTAAATGTATATCCTTAAAATCCATGTGCTGCATTTAATAGAGTGGCAGCTGATATACTATGTCTCCCAGATAAATGGGATGAGGCTCTCTTTAGACAGGGCTATTGCAGTACTATTTAACTTGCCCTTGGACTTTCTGTGAGGCTAAGTTCCTCACTATTAAATACCTGTAGCCCATCCTCATGTGTGACAACCTTCTGAGAGATAAATCTATGATCTTTATTAATTAATAAGTCTGTTTCATAGTAGTACAAGACAGATGAAGGCATACCCCAACACTCTTTTCTGCCCAAGTTTGGGGTCCACTTGCATATTCCTTTGAAATCATAAAGATGCCTTAGTCTTAACACCCTGTCACCTTCAATTATTCCTTCTCAAAATATGGTCCAAAGGCAACTAAATGAACCCAAGGGGTTGTGGTGTAGAGTCATTAAAATGCATTTTCTATCATTATTCAAAGAACCAGAACCTCTAAGGTTTGATCCTTAGTGTGCATTGTAAATTCTCTATTCTTCATCTCCTCCAAGGCATTAGTTATGGGTTGTCTGCAAACACTAGTGTTCACTTACTTTTTTCATCTAACTGGAAATTTCCAGATTTGGCCTATCAGACCTCTGTTTATAAGACTTTTGTTACAGCAGTATATTTCTCTTTTCCTGAGTCCTTTATGATAAACACATCAAAAGCATCTCCAAATATTATTGGGATTACAAAATATCAACTTCCATGATTTAAAAAAAATATCCAGCCAGTCTGTCACATGCTTTTGAAGGGCATAAAATAGTCACCTCAATGATTAGTAAGTGGTATCCATTTCTTTCTAAGTGCTGGCTATTAATGAATAACAATAATTACATGGTACCGTCTAGAGCCAGTATGATCTATAATTGTATAACAAAAGACATAATTAACACCAAGCTTGCAAACTATTATTGTAATGAGCATTTGATATGAAAAGATCATTATTTTTAAAAAAGGTACGGGAGGTTACTTAATGTACCAGTTCGTTTCTGAGGACATACTAAATGGCTTAATTATCATTGTTCCAAGTTAAGTTTTGAAACTGGAGTGCAGATTGCTGAAGACCGACCTTTCTGCCGAAATGGGGATGCGTGGCACCAGACAAAGAAACCCAAAGTCCAAAGGGGAGACTCAGTGGGGAGCTTTGAGGTACTTTGAGCTCATCTTGTTGAATCCACTTGACACCTCCACTTGTAGTTGGTAGAATCAAGTTGCAGAAAGTGCTCTGGTGTGTTAATGGGAATGAAATGGGGGCTTGTATAATGGATACTCAGGGCTATTCAGCAGCTGCTCTTGGTGATGGGCATGAGAAAAGGGACCCTATGAGAACTGTATCTTTTCCCCAAGCCTTACCACTCCAGTTAGTGATATTGTTCCTCTCCTACCCTCTCCAGTCTACTTCTTACATGTGCCTACCTTCACCTTTGCGGTTTTTCCTAAGTTTTCTGCCTTGAATGCCCTGCCCTTGGGCCCTCCTTCCTCTTTAATTTCTACCCCTCTTGAATTGATTACAGTTGAATCTTAACCTGGAGCACATTGTGCTATCTATTCTAAAAGATGATCCAAAGAAGAAATACATCTATGGATCAAGAATTTTTAAGTTATATTATAAGGAAAAGGAAGCAAAATTAGTTTTCACTCCATGGGACAGGAGTCTGAGACAGGATATTTGCCCATGGATGGGAATTCTTCTACATTTCTTTCCATTGGCTAGATTTTTGAAAGTTGTAAAATGGCTTCTACAGATAGAGCTAACCAGGAAGCCTAGCCTCAGACTCTGCACAATGTATAGTTTTCTAAAGGAGCATGCGTTTTCTTCTACACTGCTCAAAGGAGCTCAAACTAAGCTTTAGTGCATGTCATATCCTCCTGCTTGGTTCATAGTGTTTGCCACTTAAACTTAGGCTTGCGTGATCCACGGTTACTTTTGCTCAGGTGGTCTAATGTCCAATATTAGTGTGACAGAGACTCCTGGAAGCAGGGAGCTAGAGTCTCATAAACTGCACATCAGATTTTGTCTTTGCAAAGTTGGCCCATGTCCTCATGCATCTGCTCACCACCATGATGACCTCTCTTCCTTGAATCTTGCATGTCCTTCAAAGACCCACATGCTAAAGGTCTGATGACTCTTTTAGACCTTTCATTGTAACAAATACCTGACTTGAGGTTCAGAGGACTCAGGTCATGGCCTGAGAAAAGCTACGAAGATGATGGATGAAGTCATGGTGTCAAGAAGAAAGGACAGAGGCAGGAAGGGTCTCTCAAAATTGTGTCTGGAGCTCAAACTAAGCTTTAGTGCCCACATCATTTTAGGGGAGATTTTATATATATAAAGCATAGCAGCAGCCAGCCTGTGACATCACTAGAAGCCAATGAAAGCTTTAGAGATGGGGTTTAATGGAAAGAAGTTGAGTCACTGAATTTTTGTCTTGAAGGGATTATTAAGATTCTGGTCACTTTCCCTATCCCCCACCTCCCCTCTCACCAGGCTATCAGTTCCTCTACCATGACTTTTCAACATGGTATTCTGGCCCAAAAGAACAACAAATGGCCCATGAGCCTCTGAAACCCTGAGTCAAAATAAACCATTCTCTCTATAAATTGTTTCTGCTATTTTGTTACAATGTCAAATGCAGAGGGATAGAGTGGCTAAAACTAAAGCTGGGCTGAAGGAATGTAGACAGATGTACTTTCCTTGAGTTAGATCTATTTTACAAACAAGACTGTTGTATAAAAAGAAACGCTCAGAGGAATTGAACTTAGTTGCCCGAGCTCACACAGCCATACAGTCTAAATTCTGAGCCACTAGCTCACATGCTCACAAATTGTTTTGTGTTTGTGAGACCCACTCCAAACTACATCCACTACTTGGGTTACAATATAAGCGCCAAACCATGAGCATTGGCAGAGAAGAATGGTTGGCTTTGTCTAAAATGAAGAATAAAATTTCCCAAGGAAAAAAACAGTTATAATATCAACAACTTAGCTCCCGCAATATGTTACTGTGTGTTTGAAGTTATTAACATGATATGATCTCAGAAAACCACAGGGGTCCCCACCTGCATGCCACCTTTGCAGAGACAGCTGGAACCTTTTGTCTTCGTTTTCTTCCAAGCCAGAATGTGTTGTCTAAATGGGAAGGGAGTCATTTAGAAACAAGGAAAAATAATCTTAAACAAAATTGCCTCAGCAACTTAGGAGGTCTTGGTTGAAGAGAAAGTAGAAAGCAACTCGAATCCTGCTGTCTGCAGCTGTACAAATTATAGATCTCCAGTTTGTCCGCACCGGAGCTGGAATGGAGGGCGTGGGTGTGCAGAAAGCTATTGGACATTTAATCTCAGGTCTCTGGGGATGTACAGACTGGGCCAGGGGAAACATCTGAGCCTGATGAGTTATTTCTGCAGTGGACCTTTGAGGTAGATTACACAGGCATGCATTCCTTTCTTGTGATTTCTCTTCTTCTCCAGAGATATTTCTGAGTCTAAAAATCCTTTGAGTGCCCCAGAGGAAAAGCAGCCTGTGGTTACCCCCAACCAGGTTCTTGTGACAAGATATTAAGCAACATTTGTGAGTGTGTCATATTCCTGCTTGGCTGGGAATAAATATTAATGAAGTTAGAATCTTCTTCAAAGAAGAATAGTGCCACCCTGGAGGGATACAGTACAACTGCAAGAGCTGTGAAACAGGGATGTTGGTTCCCTTATGACCCTTGGTCACAAAGACTACAGCATCCTCACAGGTGCTAAACAGATCGATCATAGGTACTTTGCTTGAAGTAAAAGCAGAATGATCAGGATGAGTCAGAAATACTATGCAAATGGGTGTCATGCTCCTTAAGATTTGGTTAATACTAACAATGCTCCATTTTCAATAAAAGAGAAGCTACAACCTATGACTTTCCATCCTACCTCAGTCGAAGCTTCAAGTCAGAAGCACAGGTGATCTCACACAAGTTCATAGCTAATCCTCTAGAATATAACTGTGTCTCGCTGGTTGCTTTGAGAAACATTACATAGTAATAAACTCATGTGATCATTTGCCATGAGCCAGAAAAATGTTGTCCATTCTCTTATGCAGCTAGACCAGAGTATCTGTGTTAGTTACTTTTTTGTTGCTGTTCTAAAACACTTTGACCAAAGCATGTTATGGCAGGAAGGGTTTATTCTGACTTATGGTTCCAGAGGGAGAGTCTATAATGATAGAGAATCATGGAATCAGGGAGACAGCATAGAACACTGGGAGCACACCTTCAAGATGGCAATGAAGCAGAGGGATAGGAAGTGGGATGATGCAGTATAAAATCTCTAAGCCTAGGCCTGGTGACATATTTCCTCCAACAATCTGAATCTTCCAAAGTTTCCACAAGCTCCCCAAATAGCAGGGCCCACTGGGGACAGTGTTAAGATACATGAGCTTATAAGAGATATTTCCCATGCAAAACTCCATAATACCCATGAGTCAACTGACTGGATAGAAAATACTTTTTTGATGCCTCTATTTTGACAATATCAAGACATTTTCTTGTCCTAATTACCTAATCAGTACAATATAATAACTTTTAATATGGTGTGTCTAATCATGTAGAACTGATTTAATGTAGAACTGATCATGAAGGATGTCTATCCAAACAATACATTCCATATAAAGAATTTGGACATCTGCAGATCTTTGTGGAACAGCATCCTAAAACCAATATCTCACAAATATTAAGGGACAACTTTACATGTTGGTAAAAAAAATCTAAGAAGAAAATCTTAGTTTGTGGTAAGAGATCTTTAACTCTCTCCATTCTTCCTTTTTGAAATGGTATAGAGATGACATTAGACTGAAAGCTACTGGAAGCTAGAAGTACTTAGTAGGAACGTTTGGACTGTGTATGCTTGGCAAAACCCCTTACCACCTAGGCATTTAACAGAAAATTTAAAATTTAACATTCTTTCCATTGTATTTGCTTTTAAATGATTGTATGTTGGAAATAGATTATTTGGTTAAACTGTACATCACTTAAGATATTGAGAGATATTAAGATATAGATCACATGCAAAATTGTATAGTTATGATAATATTGATAAAGGTAGAATACTGCTGATAAGCACTTAAGGGTATGGTAATATAGGCATTCAAGGAATGCCTTTGTGCTCTGATGATGGGGGATGGATGTCTGCGACAGGCCCACCCTCCAGATGGCTCCTGCCAATACCTAATGATGGTCTGCCCATATGGACATGGTGGGTTCTCACAGGAACCTTGTATCTTTTAGTCACTCAAATAATTTTGATCCCCATATTTTATATTTTATCTTAACTGCTAAAAATAATTCATGGGGGAAAATATTGTGTTGATTGTTTGAGTTTTTCATGGATAGCCTTTGTTTTGTCACCACAAACATTCTTTGTGGCTTAATTTCTGACCAGGAGCAAAAGATTAAATGAGTGTATTTTCCCTGGTCCAATCACCACCCCTTCCTGAGCTACCCATTCACCAATTGCAGAATGGCTGCTGAATCCTGCCAGAATCTGCACTCTTATGACCCCCTAAGGACAGACATTTACTCAAAATTCTTTACATCTCTGGGAAAGATGCTTAGCCCCATAAAGATGATAAACTGCATGGACCCAGAGGGGAAATGTCTCTCTGAGTGGTGCCAGCACCAGTTAGACACGCTTCTAAGCTCAAAATGGATACAAAGGTGCTTTTCTTCACATAACTCCTAAAAATGGTTCTTAAGCCTTGTTTTCTACTTTAACTTGAATTCTTTTTAGAATGTCCAAAAATGTAATATGACTAAAAGATTGTTTCAAGATTGAATGACTTCTGATACGAGAAGAAAGCACTAAACCAAATGGGGCCTGGCATAGAGCCCCCACAGCTGTACTGTTGCTGGTGAGCAGGAAGCTGGGTACTCTCATTCCCCTACTAGTTGATATTAGAGGGAACCCACCACACCCTTAGTCTTTCCTATTACTCGGTAGTCTTTACTTAGTGTTTCCTTGACTTTGACGGCTAAGTAATATTTAGATAGAGCTGAGTGAAAGTATTGTGGTGAATGCTATGACTTTCTTATCTGATTGGCTCAACTGATAAATAAGACTGGCATTGTTACCTTCTATGGATTTTGGTTGACTGGTGAAAAAACTCACCCTCTGTGACAGAATACAAAGAAAATGAGTTGATTTTGCACACCTCAAAGCAAACAAACCCAAAAACAACAATGGTAACAATAACGACAACAACAACAACAACAACAGCAGCAACAGTGAGTGACAGTGACTGATAAAAGAGCCTGAATGTGGTCTAAGGCTATGCTCCCCTTGAAACAATCAGCATGATTGGCAGCGTTGTCTCAGAAGCTAAGCAGAGTCAGGTCTGGCTATTATCTGGGGTGAGAGCCATGCTACTGCGCATACTCCTTTGGATAGATTCATGCTTAGGTTATGATGAGCCATATTGCATGCAATTTTTCAACATTTAATTGCTATCATAAAACTGAAGGTGGCTATAGCATATCATATTGTGGTTGATTTTGTTTGACCATGGTTGGCCTATTGAATAGAACAGAACCTTAGTTTTTCTATTTGGGAGACATTTCTCTGGACCATGCTCATGATTGGGGACCAATACTCCTTTGGGTCTCTCAGTCATGAACTTCATCCTCCAATCCCATTCCTCAATCTGAAAACTGTAGACAGCAGCACCTTCTCTGGATGCCCATGCGTATTTATATGGACCCAAAGGAATGTTCCTGAGAAAAGATTTCTGGATACTTTGCAGTTAGGTAATATGGAATCTAAGGCACAGGGATTGGCCATCAGCTGGAGTCCTCCATGCCTAACTTACTTGTACCTTTAAAGAATCTAGCTCACACTACTATTAAAAGCAAAAGATTGTTTATAAGTTCATCCCATTATAGTTTTTTGAGAATTTAAGTTTTCCAAGATTAAAAAAATTATTCAGTTATGTTTTTGTGTATCTGTGTATATAAATATTTCATGTATATGAAAGCACCTGGGGATCTGAGAAGAGGGAGCCAGATTCCTTGGGACTGCACTCAGAGGCAGTTGTGAGCCTCCTGCTTTGGATGCTAGGAACAGAACCCAAACCTTCTGGAAGAGCAGCAAGTACTCTTAAGGGAAGAGCGATCATTCCATCCCTCAACCCCACTACACTGTAATTTTGTCAGTGATCTACAGGAAGTAAAATGACCAGCTCACTTTGAACCATACATCTTTGTGCAGAAAAGTTCACATAGGGTTTTTTGTTTTGTTTTGTTTTGTTTTGTTTTGTTTTGTTTTGTTTTGTTTGTGTTTGTGTTTGTGTGTGTGTGTGTGTGTGTGTGTGTGTGTGTGTGTGTGTGCTTTAAATAGGCCAAGTCATATGGCCTAAAAGTGTCTACTGTTTATAGATCATGTTAACCATCTATTTGATGCTAGTTGTCAATTGTTCGTGTCATTCTAAGAACCTAGAGTTTAACAAATGTCCAATCCTTTGCCTTCGTGGTAAGTAGATTTTAAGAAAATCTGGTTTTCCTCTATGGGGTTCTCTTTGCCATGGGAAAGATGATGAGACCTTTTCAAAACTGGTATGAAAGAAAACAAAGGTAATTCTGAAGCACTTTTGCACTATCCTGAAAGGAGATCATTGCATTCATTGTCAAGAGCACCAATGTAAATGTGTAGAGCTAAGTTAATAAACAACTCTAGGCTCTTAAAGAGCCTAGTATGAGCCTGGTTTCTGACACTGTGACAAATACCATAATCAGGTGATAAAGTGAAAAGGTTAATTTTGTCTCTCAGATTTAAAGGTTCCAGTCTGTGATTGGTTGATCTTGTTGGCCTGTGTGTGCACATGATGACAAAAGTTTATAGCTGAGTGAAACTGTTCATGTCATGGCTAGCAATAAAACAAGAGAGAAGAGAGACCAAGGACCTATAATCCTCTTGAGCATGAGTCTCCAGTATTCTAAATAGCTCCCTTGAGGCTTCACTACAAGATTCTGTTGCCTTCCATTAATGCAGTGTTGGAACCATGGCTTTAAGTACATAGCCTTTGGGGCTATTATAAACATTGACAACAGTAGCTGGTCACAGGTAAGTTTTACCACAATATGTAATACCACCCCTTGACTAATCCTTGGAAAGTGGACGGGCTGAGAGGACAGTAAAGAAATTGCTACCTTTGTACTTTGGGAGTAAAATTTTCCTCCTTCCATAGTGTTCTGCAATGTCTGTGTTTTACTCTCTATATTTTGTGGGCTAGGCACTCTGCTAGGCAAACATACGCATTGGTGTTAGTTGTTAAACCTCAGCCATGGCCACATATGGCAGTGTAAAGAGCAGCAGCTGGGAGGCTGAATGGTAGGTAAATCCTGGAACTAGCATATGCTTTAAACCCTATCCCAGATAAACGAGTAATAACATGTATCACAATTATTGGCATATGCTGGCAATTTTGTTACCCTGAAAAGTTACCTATACTTATCCTACTCATACCCCCTTTTTTAGATCTGGCATTCAATGAGGTTATTATTTTTTTAATCAAGACAAATATTTTTATTAGCCTCATCTTCCAAAGAAGGATGCAGCCTAGAAGCAATCACCATCTTTGACATTACAATGGTTTGTGACATTACAATGCAGATCTACTGAACCTTCACAAACTGAACCCTACAATATGTCTCCCAACATCAGTGAGCTAGCTGCCCACACAAATATCCCATGGTTTTTGGATGGAAGGCATGGCCTTCCCTTTTCATCCATTTCATGCAACAGTAGGCTTCTGTTTTGTCTAGCAAATGAGCCAAGAGGAAGAAGGATGAAAGGAAGAACACCCTGGTAAAGAATAATTCAGAGTCTCTGAACTCATCTATTCAGCTAGCATGTGTACAGCACCTACTCTGGGCTAGGCACTCTCTAGGCAAACATAAACATTGGTGTTAGTTGCTTAAACTCAGCCATGGCCACATATGGCAATGCAAAGAGTAGCAGCTGGAAGGCTAAATGGTAGGTAAATCCTGGAACTAGCATATGCTTTAAACCCTGCCCCAGCCTTTGCTTAGCAAATCAAAACCCAGGCCAAGGGCTTGGAGCTGCCTAAAGATGGATCCTCAGAGGTTGCTAAAAGCTGCTAAGTGAATGTTCCCACTTCCCATCTGTCCCTCTAATCACAGCCTCTGCGCTCCCTTTAGTCACAGCAAGTTCCCTCATGGAGGGCATGGAAACAGACAGGACATGCTCTTGCCAGCTCTGTGTAAAATGTGATTCTCTGAAGGTTCCTCTCCAGCCTCTAAAGGAACCAGGCTTTGTTGGCTTACACTCAAGTTCCCCACAGCATCTCAACAATGTCATGTGGTCTGCACTAATTGGACCCACCAAACTCATTACCAAAGGAGAGCCGGAGAGCTTAGGCAATTAGTGATGATTTGGCCAGTGTCCACCACCACCAGATGGCCTCTACAAGTCCCCCACATTCTCAGGGAAATGACACATGGAAGCAGAGCTGGTGTCCTGTAAAGGGAGAGATAGAATGAACATTCTAGATAGGTAGCAAGAAGAAAAGATGATATCAGGGATCACTCATTAGCATGGGTGTGATTTATCCTCTAGCAGGGATGGTAGGGTTGTGGCTAGATAAGCTATATACTGTCATCTCAGACATATCAGCATTATGGAAAAGGGACTCAGATTTTCTCTATTTTATTGAAGAGACAAACAACACTTCCATAAACTGTCAAGGTCACTCAACAAGGATATTTGAATCTAGGAATCAGTCCCAGATCTCTCTGGTTCTGAAGTGTGGTCTGACCTCAAGTAGACCATTTTGTGATAGTTTTAAAACATTAATTTTATTTTAAATTGTGTATGTGTATGTATGTATGTATATATGTATGTATGTGTGTATGTATGTATGTATGTATGTATGTATGTATGTATGTATGTGAGGGAATATGCATATCATTGCAGTGCCCACAGAAGCCAAAAGAAAACATTGGAGCTGAAGTTGCAGATAGCTTGGAGCTGTCTCAATGAAGATGCTGGAAATTGAACTCAGAACTTCAGCAAGTGCTCTTAAGGGCTGAAGTGTTTTTCCAGGCTCTACTTGATAACTTGATAACAATACTAAATGATATTTCCTTGGCATAGGTGCCACCTTCTTGAATACATCACATGTCATGTTTATCATTTTATTTATAACCATAACTCACCTTTTCTTAGTGTCAGTGTCTTTCTCTTCAAAAGTCTCAATGAAGACAATACTTGTTTTTTTCCACTTTTAATTTTTATATTTTTTGGGTTCTCATATTGCACTGGCAGGTGGATCAATGGAAAAGAACTGGAGACCCAGAAATGAACCCCAATACCTATGGTCATTTGATCTTTGATAAAGGAGCTAAAACCATCCAGTGGAAAAAAAGACAGCATTTTCAACAAATGGTGCTGGTTCAACTGGCAGTTGGCATGTAGAAGAATGCAAATGCACCCATTTTTTTCTTTTTTATTAGTTACTTTCTTTATTTACATTTCAAATATTATCCCCTGTCATGGTTACCCGTCTAGAAAACTCTTATCCCCCTCGCCCTCCCCTGCTTCTACCCACCCACCCACCCATCCACTCCCTCCAGCCTCCCTGCCCTGGCATTTCCCTACACAGAGCATCAAGCCTTCACAGGACCAAGGGCTTCTCCTTCCACTGACACTCAACAAGGTCACCCTCTGTTACATATGCAGCTGGAGCCATGAGTTCCTCCATGTGTACTTGTTGGTTGGTGATTTAGTCGTTGGAAGCTCTGAGATATCTGGTTGGTTGATAATTTTGTTCTTCCTATGAGGTCACTAACCCCTTCAGCTCCTTTAATCATTTCTCTAACTCCTCCATTGGTGACCCCGTTCTCTGTCCAGTGGTTGGCTGCAAGCATCTGCCTCTGTCAGGCTCTGGCAGAGCCTCTCAGGAGACCACTATATCAGGCTCCTGTCAGCATGCACTTATTGGCATCTGTAATAGTGCCTGGGTTATATAACTGTATGAGGGATGAATCCCCAGGTTTGGCAGTCTCTGGATAGCCTTTCCTTCAGTCTCTGCTCCACAATTTGCCTCCATATTTCCTCCTGTGAGTATTTTGTTCCCCCTTCTAAGAAGGACTGAAACATCCACACTTTGGTCTTCCTTCTTATCTCCTTGTACAAAGCTCAAGTTCAAGTGAATCATGAACCTCCATATAAAACCAGACACACTGAATCTAATAGAAGAGACAGAGGGAAATAGTCTTGAACATGTGGGCACAGGCGAAAACTTAATGAACAGAGTACCAATGGCTTATCCTCTAAGATCAACAAAAGACAAATGGGACTTAATAAAACTGAAAAGTTTCTGTAAGACAAAGGACACTATCAATAGAACAAAACAGCAACCCACAGGTTGGGAAAAGATCTTTACAAACCCTACATCTGCTAGAGGGCTAATATCCAAAATAAACAAAGAACACAAGAAGTTAGATTCCAGAGAACCAAATAACCCTATTAAAAATGGAGTACAAATCTAAACAGAGAATTCTCAACTGAGGAATCTTGAATGGGTAAGAAGCACTTAAAGAAATGTTCAACATCCTTAGTCTTCAGAGAAATGTAAATGAAAATGACACAGATTCCACCTCACACCAATCCGAATGACTAAGATAAAAACGCAGGTCACAGCAGATGTTGGCAAGGATATGGATAAAGAGGAACATTCTTCTATTGCTGGTGGGACTGCAAGTTGGTCAAACCATTTTGGAAATCAATCTGGCAGTTCTTGAGAAAACTGGAAATAGTTCTACCTGAAGACCCAGCTATACTACTACTGGGCATATACCCAAAAGGTGTTCCAACATGTAATAAGGACATATAGTCCACTAAGTTCATAGCAGCTTTATTTGTAATAGCCAGAAGCTGGATATCCCTCCACCAAAGAATGATTACACAAAATGTGATACATTTACACAATGGGGTACTACTCAGCTATTTAGAACAATAACTTCACGAAAGTCTTAGGCAAATGGATCGAACTAGAAAATATCCTATGTGAGGTAACCCAGACACAAAAGAACACACATGGTATGTACTCACTGATAAGTGGATTTTAGTCCAACAGCTCGTAATGCCCATGATACAACTAACAGACTACATGGAGCTTAGGAGGAAGGAAAACCAGGGTGTGTATTGAGAGGGAAACAGGATGATTACAAAAAGTGGAGGGAGGGAGGACCTGTGAGAGAGAGAGAGAGAGAGAGAGAGAGAGAGAGAGAGAGAGAGAGAGAGAGAGAGAGGACAGGGAGGAAATAAGGAAGGCGGTACTGAGGGGATGGAAGAGAAGTACAGAGGGTCAGGAAATCTAATAAAAATATGTAGCAATGGTAGATGAGGAAATGAGGATAGCTACTGGAAGGTCCCAGACTCCAGGGAAATGAGAGGCTCCCAGGACCCAGTGGGGATAACTAGCTGAAATGCACAGAGAAGGGGAGACAGAGCCTGTAGAGACCTTCTCCAGTAGATAGGCAATGCCCATATTCAAGCAATGGGGCCACCCACACATCTCAGAGTTTTTAACCCAGAAAATTTTCTGTTCAAAGGAAGAACAGGGACAGAAAGTGGAGCAGAGACATATGGAAGGGCCATCTGGGAATGTCCCCACCTGGGGATCCATCCTATCTGCAGACACCAAACCCAACACTGTAGCCATTGTCAAGAGGCACTGACTGACAGGAACCTGGTATGGCTGCTCCTTGGGAGGTCAGGCCAGCAACTGACCAATGCTGATGTGGATGCTTGGAGCCAACCATCAGGCTGAGCTCAGGAACCCCAGTCGGGGAGACGGTAGAAGGAATAGAGGAACAGAGGGGGATTGAAACCCCATAGGAAGTGCAACATCAGCTGACCGGACTGGCCAGTGCTCCCAGGGACCAAGGAGTGTGCAGGGAGGGACCCATGGCTCTAGCTGCATATGTAGCACAGTATGGCCTTACCTGACATCATTGGGAGGGGAGGCCCGTGATCCTATGGAGGTTAGATGTACCTGCAAGCAGTGGGGTGGTGAAGGGCAAGTAGGTGGGGAAGCACCCTCATAGAGGCAAAGGGGAGGGAGGAGAGGGCATATGTGGGATGAGGGGTTTGTGGATGGGTAACTGAGAAGTGGCATACCATTTGAGATGTAAACAAATGGAATGATTAATAAATGGATTAATATTGAATTATTAGTAATAAAAAAAGGTTATCAGATTCATCTGTTTAGTTGAATCACCATGAAAGGAAGAGAAAATTGGTGGACATGTGGAGATTCCCTTCATTTCATATTTACATATATTTGGTAGTGCTAAGTCTCCGGTGGGAGAAGTGTCTTTCCCTATAAAGTTTGTCTCCCTGGGCTGTCTATAAAGATTCTCTAGAACAATAGAATTTATAAAATAAATACATATTATAAAATAATCTACTGGATTAGCATATGTAATATGATGTGGGTAGTCCAGTAGTGGCTGTCTACCCACTGGCGGTGCTGAGGTAGTTACTCAGCTCACAAGGCTTGATTTTTCCACGACAGCAATCTCTTGCTGAAGGTCTGGAGAATTTTTAAAGAGCCACTAGCTTTAGTCGAAAAAAAAGCTGAGTTCTGAGTCAGTGAAGAATGACAGCAACTGCAGTAGCAGATGTAGGGTAGATGGACTTATCATCAAGGAGTGAATTCAAATAAGGAATAGATATTTTGCTTTTCCTTCAGACCTCTTTATAGCTGCGCTGTTGGTGGAAGATGGTTCCCACTTAGGAATATGTATTTTAGTTGATCTCATCTCCCACTAAATTGACAACCAAGACTAATCATCAGAGTGTGCATCTTCTCCCCACAATGAGTTCAGCCATCCAGGGGATCCATTATGATGGAACTTGGCAGACAAATGCCATCCAGGTTCCTGGCAGCCCTGCGCACTAAGAGTTTGTTAGAGTGAATGGGAAGTCATTACCCCTGATGTCCATTCATTCGAACTTCAAGACTCAAGACTTCCACACTCTCATCCCTACACTCTGTGGGCCTGCACTTTCTCTCTACTATGTTGTAGTGATGAAGGCAGAGATAGGGTGGAAGACAGGATTGTAAATCCCAAATTTAAATGAAGAGATCAGACAAAGATGTGAACATCAGCTTCCTGGCTTGGCCTGCTGCTTTCCAAATAGGCCAGGTTCTATATTCAAAAAAAAGAAGAAAAAAACCAATAGATTTGTTTGTTTCCCAATGAAAGTTCAAGGGCTTATAACAAATTTCACAAAAGACAGTGGGTTTTTGGGGTATCTGTCTTAAGCATTTGAAACCCCAAAGCTCATCCCCAATGAAACACTACCCCGAACAAGGCCATACCCACTCCAACAAGGCTACAATTTCTAATACCACTCCCTAAGCATTCAAATACATGAGCCTATGAGGGTCATTTTTATTGAAACCACCACAGTACACATATACATTATATATATATATATATATATATATATATATATATATATATATATATGGTTTTAAAAACAGAACAGGTAAAGAGAGTGTGCCTCATTACAACATGTGGAATTTTTTTATTAGAAAAATAAATAGATGGGACAGAGAACACTGCATATCCCTTTGCACCTGGGACAAACTCCTCCTGCTTTTTCACCATTTTCTTTACAGTATTATGGGTTATCCCCTCCCTCCCCGATAACTTTGGATGGTACAGAATATTCCAGAAACAGCAGGAGACTGCTGATGTGACTAAAGGCTGAGGACCAGGCTTCTGTCTCTGTAATAGTTACAGTGGTCCTTAAAGTCGTAATGTCCTGCCACTGATAAGCCACTTGTCTGAGTGTTCATCTGGTAGAGAACTGCAAAGCATCACTTCGTATAAACAGAAAGTTCTTGCAATGCTTACTCCAATTTATACAGTTCAGCACAGAAAGCCTAGTTGGAGAGGTTTGGGGATTTGGGACGGACAATGAGCTCTGACTGTTTGCCCTCTTATGCAACTCCATCGAAATGGAGCCAGTCAGAATGCTGCCAGTCACCCACATAGTCTGCTAATTAGATCCTTTTCTTTGAAGTTCCCCCACCCTTAGTGGAGATGCATAATGCATTCCCGTCAAATACAAAGGCAGGCAGCATTAGTGGAACCTGTAGTCATCATATGGTGCATTAGGCGGTGGGAAGAAGGATCAGGTCAAGGAGAGCTTTCCCCTCAGAACTCTCATGTAGTTCCTGGGGATATGCAGGACGAAGGAATGAGGAATCAAGGGCTTGTACCTGCAAACAGAACTTCGAGGGGGAAAAGCAGGGCTTCAGGGCAAGTAATTGGGGTAAAAGACTCTAGAATCAGGCTATGCTTAGCTACCAACTATGTGACCTTGAAGAAATTACTTTATCGTTTTGAAATTCAGTTTTCTGAGATTCAGAAGTGGGTCATAAGCATTCCAACCCACTAGGTTCTTTTGACTTTGAACTTGACACAATGTATAAATACTCTGGAGGAGAGTCGCAGTGAGGAATCATCTAGATTAGGGCAGCCTGTGGTCATGCCTATGAGATATTTTAGTTTATTAAATTAAAAGCAAGTGCATTCTTTGAGAATTTTATACATGTATATTTGGGGTGGTGATGATGAAGTTGATGACACTGATGATGATACAGAAGAAAGTTTGGGTTGCCTTTGGCGCTTCATGGTGTCATTAAAAATAATTTAAGAATGGATTAAAATGGAAGTAGGGTGGTAATGTCACTTGTCATCATCTGCCCATCTATCTATCACCCATCTATGCATGCATATGGTTTATAGAATGGCTAATACTTAAGGGAACTACAGCAGAGTTCAAGACTTTTAAGGAGTGGACCAATAGAAATACAACTGGAGAGTGTATTAATGAGATAATGACTCCAAACTAGCCTAAAGAAAAATGCTGATGAGATTGCAGGAAAGTCAAAGTTAGCTATAGAACTCTGCTATAGAACTGAACCCAATCATGGTTAATGGGAAGAACAGTGTCTGAGAAGGAATGGTAGATCCAGGACCAGAAGGAGTGGGCAGGTAGATGAGTTGATGGCGGTTGAGAAGGCCATCCATAGCTCAAGTCTCAGGGACAATCAGGAGTCCTTGCCTGAAAATTCTGTCACATCTGCTATCTTCAAAATGGAGTCAAATGCTGCTTGTAGAAATGGAGTTTCTCTAAGAGGAAGATACAGTTTGATAAAAACAAAACAAAAATATCTAAACAAAAATAAATCACTGCTCTACACAGTAGGGAGTAACTTAGAGCAGGATATAGCTTGATTACAACGGTTAGGCAAATCCCTATTTCAAGAGAGACACAAATTTCACTAAATAATAAAAGACAAATTTGGGGAGCAGTCAAGAAAAAAAAAACAGAAGGAAAAAGATAAATGGTCTCAGGAAAGCAGGGAAGGGGGTGTCTGTTCGAGATGGAGTAGATCGAATAGTACTGGAAAGCCAAGAAGGTTGACTTGAAAATAGATCAAGAATTGAAGCAATTAGTGATCATTGATGTGCTAATTAGAGCAGTCTGAGTGGAGATATCCATTTTAGCTAGCAAAGGAGCAGGCAAGGACATGGAAGTCGTGAGAACAAATGAGCTTCGAGCAATTGGGAGGCAAAAAACAGAGACTGGGAGAAGGTGGAGGGCAGGGGGGACTAGAAGCTTGTTTGCTTTTGATGTATTTATTTTATTTGTAGGAGAGTTTTGTCTACATGTACTGCATATATTGGATCAGAAGAGGGTACTGGATCCCTTGGGACTGGAGCTACTGATGGATCCACAGGTGAGTCAAATTGTGGGTGCTAGGAACTCACCCTGGGTACTCAGCAAGAGCACTCAGTACTCTTTTTTCTTTTTATATTTTTTATTAATCTTTCTATTCGTTTACATCTCAAATGATTTCCCACTTCCTGGTTACCCCTCCACTAGCCCCCTATCCCACATTTGTCCTCCTACCTCCTCTTTGCCTGTATGAGATTGCTTCCCCACCCACCCACATTTTCCCGCTCCACCCCTTCAGCATCTCCGTATGCTTCAGACAAGGCCATCCTCTGCTACATATGTATCTGGAGCCATGGATCCCTCCAGGTACAGCCCTTGATTGCTCTAGACTCTGGGAGAACTGGGTGGTCAGGCCAGCCTATGTTGTTCTTCAAATGTGGATGCAATTCCCTCCACTTCTCCAGTCCTTCCGCCAGCTCCCCCAAGATTTCCTGAGCTCAGATTGATGGTTGGCTCCATGCATCCACATCTGCATTGGTAAGTTGCTGGCCTGACCTCCAAGGAACCACCATACTAGGTTCCTGTCTGCAAGCACCTTTTGACCATGGCAACAGTGCTGGGTGTGGTTTCGGCAGACATGATGGATACCCAGGTGAGGCAGTTCCTGGTTGTCCCTCCTTCAGTCTCTGTTCCAATTTTTGTCCCTGTTCTTCCTTTAGATGGGAACATTTTTGGGTTAAAAACTTTGAGATGGGTGGGTGGCCCATCTCTCGACCAGGCGCAGAACTACTGAGCTATCTCTCCAGCATTGAAACCTGAAGTTAAGAAACTGAAAGACTGAGCTATTCCAATAGTTTTGAAGATTTAGTCACAAGAGGGAAGTTAAGGTTAGAAAGGTGTCTGTACTCATAGTAAGAGAATAACCAAAAGTGAGGGTGGGAGGGAGAACGAGGGAGACAGTGTAAGTGCTTGCCACTGCCATGCAAGCACAAGGACTTCGGATTCCAGTACCCATGTAGAGGGGAAAAATGCATGGTCATGAGAACCCACAGTCCTAGCACTGAGTGAGTAGTACAGCAGGATGGGAATGACAGGTCCCTAGAGCTCATAGGCCAGTGAGTATATATAATTAGTGAGTAAAAAATTATTGAGAGACACTGTCTCAAAAGAAGAGTGAAAAATGATCCAAAAGGGACACCCGATGCCATCAACATCTGGCCTTAACATTTGCTTTCCTGTATGCTCATATACATGTACTCATACCTGTATATACATGTTCACATACACAAAATGTGCACACATATGCACTACACACACACACACACACACACACACACACACACACACACACCATTAGAATAGTTGGTTTGCAGTGGACAGTGAGACCCTGTTCTCTTGGCTCAGGAGAGACTAAACTAACGGTACATAGGTGGGCAGATAAAATAGGAAATGCGCACTGCCTTGGGTTTCCCTATAAACTAAGATAGTTTTCTTGTGAGTATAAGGCAGGAAAGTAGTGTCCTGGGAACCTGAGCTCATGAATGAACTTTGAAGTTCATTGTGGACAAAACAGGTGAAAGCATCAAGTGCAGCCCATTGGGACTATAGGAGGGTGTGTGTGTATGGGATGTGTGTGTCAAACATTTTTCCAGTCTTGTGTGAGATTGGGAGGCAATCTGAGGAAAATTGTAAGGATGGATTCAGAGTTGGTGTTGTGGAGAAGAAATTTACACTGAATGGATGGGAAGAGGTATATCGGCTTGAAACATCCCCTCAAAAATGATCCAGCATTGCTGTAGTCCTAGTGAAAGAAGCAGATGTGTGTGGGAATAACTAAGTTCAGTACATCTAACCCTCTTCTGTCCTATAATTTCCTAGTCTCCCACTCATTTTGGCATAAAGCCTAATGTTTCTTCTGCATAGTAAAAGGTTATTTGTGCATGGGCCTGTGTGTGTGCATGTGTGTGTGTGTGTGTGTGTGTGTGTGTGTGTGTGTGCAAGCACATGCACATGCACATGCATACAGCCTGTAGGTCAACCATGAGTGTCATTTTCAGGTACAATTCAACTTGTTTTTTAAAGAAATACCTCTCATTGGCCTGGGGATCTCTTATTTGGCTATGTTGGGGATGACTTTAGAGCCCCAAGAACCTGCCTGTCTCCTCCCCACCATCACCTGCATGCTGGGATTGTAAGTACATGTCACCATGCCCAGCCTCTTTATGAGAGTTATGTGCTCAAACTCATGTCTTCATGCATCAACTGAGCTGTCTTCTTAGGTCACAGTCCAAAGTTCTACACATAATCTTGTCCCAGTGTTTGCTTGTAATCCCCTTTGCTTGACACATTCTAACTTACTGATCCTTTTGCTATTGCTCACATAGAGTACACTCTTTCCAAACCCAAGACCTAGAAACATGCTCTTCTTGCCTCCTGCATAGCTGTTCCTCCTACTTCTGTCAAAATTTCCATTTATAGTCATTTGAGTTTTCAGCTCAAATTCCCTGGTGTTTGTTTGCCTGGTAGGATAATGGTAGGAAACTAGTCCCCATTCTCATTCACCCAGCACTCTTAGGGATTCAGTAAAGATTTGTGACATAAATCAGGTAGCAATAATAATAATAACAATAATAACAGCATTTATCACAATAGTCTATATATTGGGTGACTTGTAGAGCAACACACACATTCCTAAGTTCCACTCTAGTTCTTTGCATAGTACAAATTAGTGCAAAGTTATCTTGCCACTAGGTAATTCACCCAGTGAGTGGGAAATTCCCCATTTCCCTCTCTCCCTCTTCCTTCTCCCTAGTCTGCTCTCTCTCTTCCCTGTCCTCTTTTCTCCTCTTTATTTTGTGTTGGGAATTTATCCTGCAGCTTTACACATGCTGAGAGTATACTCTACCACAGAGCTATGTCCCCAACTGAGCTCCACCACTGAGCTACATCCTTACTGTTATTTTGTAAGTGATTAAACTAGGGTTTTTGAATTCTGGCTATTTTCACTTAAGTTTCTGTTTCCTACCATGATTCTTTCTGCCATGTGTTAAGCATGTCATATTGATGGACTGGTGAGATATCATAGCAGGTAGAAAAATCCCTGAGTCTCACGTGGTGGGCATAAAGGACCGACTCCTGAAACATATCCTCTGAATTCTTTGTGTGTCCTAAGGACACACACACAAATGCACACGCACACACACATATACAGGTGCGTGCATGTACTTGGGCAAGCATGAGAAAATAAATAACATGTAATAAACTAAGCTAAACATAAATAGTATTATACTGAGGTGTCTAAACTCAAATTGCTCATACTCTAACCAAACACAATAACCTAAGTTTAAAAATATATTATTCTGGTTGTGGAGATAAAATTCAGGGCTTTGTGCATGCCAGACAAGCACAGGACCACCGAGGGACATTACCACGCGAATATTCCAAAGTTTTACAACCCTGAAATTAGTTCTTGAGTTTTTCTGAATCTGCACTCCATTTCCATAGCATTTTGAGCCCATTTCGGTACTGAGTTTAATTATTCAGAAAGCTTCCTGAGGCGTCTTTTCCCTTCTGATTCACATCCCATCTCTCTGTGGGCCCCTATTAAAGAGATGCTGAGATGCAAGCAATCAATGTGAAATATGTATTTTAATAGTGGTTTTGGCTGCATGGGAAATTCATAGAATTAGGAGGAAATGGAATCCTACCCTATGCACCATCTAGTCAAAATGGTATTTCATCAGCCTGGATATTTTATTCTTCTACAAGAACTCTGCGTCCCTGGAGCTGTTTTAATCTTGGCTCATTAAAAGTTAATATAATTTGGATTGGTGCTATTCATTCTGTTTTGGGCCACCTCATTTACCCAGTGCAGTCTGTGTTTCCTCACACCCACTCCATACGAACACAGATGCATCCGTTTCATCACTACTCAGCAGCAGGTGGGAGCAATCAATAGTTGATTATTGATAAAAGATAATCCTCACAAAGAGTACTGATTCAAATGTCAGCTGCAAAAGAGATGCCAGTGATTTATTTGATAATTTGGGGGAAGTCAGGAGGTAATAGAGAAAGATTGCCCTGTTGTGGCCATTACCAAGCCCAGGAGAGAGTGTTCACCATTAATACATGAGCTGTAAGAGTAGCAGAAACTTGACCCTCCAGGCGAGCTCTGCAGAAAGATGACTGGAAGCCTAGAGATGAAAGTTTCTCTGTCATTACCTGGAAAGGACTGATGAAAGGACTCACTCCTTGCTAAAGAGTGAGATGGGTCTTTTGTGTGAATGTGTCGAAGTGCGTATTAATTGTGAACATATATACGTTCAAGGGTGTGTGAGTATGTCTGTATGTCTATGAGTGTGTGAAAGTAGGTGTAGGAGTGTCTGTGATAGTGTGCATGAGTATGCCCGGGTATGTGAATAGAATGGACGGGCATGTCCATAGGTGTTCCCAAGTATGTGAGTTGGGGTGAGTGAGATGTGTGTTTGAGCATTTGTGTGAGTGGGCATGTGTGTATAAGTGTGGAAGTGGGACTGTGTATGAGCCAGCATTTGTGACTGTATTTGAGGGGAAATGTGTGGGTGTGTCTGAGTATGTGACTGCCTCTATGCATAAGTTCCCTCGTGCTTGTGAGTGATAGTGTGTGTGAATGTGACTGTGCATGCCTGTGAGTTAGTGTCTTTGAGTTGAGTGTTGGTGTAAGTTACGTAAGTATGTGCAAATGTGAATGTGAGTCCAAGTGTGTGGCTTTACACGATTTTATATATGGTTTTTGGTGTTTTTCTGGGGTTCATACTCAGGTCTCCATGGTTCTGAAACCAGAACTTATTGACTTAGCCATCCCATGCCCCAGGATATAATTTGTTATGTGTATTGTGACAGTCGGTGGAGGAATGGGTGTGACCTGGAGGTTGGAAACAAGGATAGATTAGGAGATGTGCTTTTCTGTTGAGCACTGATACCCACCACTGTGGATGGCTGCCTGAATAGGCTCTAAATTCCCACTGGGTTCCATAATCCCACTATAATCCACACACTCTTGTGCTCATGCATTCCATCCAAACACTCCCAGACATCTTGTTACCTACAGACACCTGCTCCAGTAGAGATGCAGAATTTAAAACATGCTAAGATACTGCCTTGCTTCTGGGAGCGACTGCAGTCGATGGACCCAGTGGAATAACTCAAAACACAGCATTGATCATCTTGGGGATAGAAGACAGTCACAGGACTTAGGTGAGAATGCAGTAGAAGAAAATTCTCAACAGATTTCTTTAAATCAGATGACTTTGGATGTTGATCTTGAATGATGATATCTTCCTGTTGGATAGAAGTAGAGGTGGGACAACAGAGTATTTTTGAAAGAAATGGCCATTTTAATGCCTGTCCAAGGTGATCACAGGTTTATTTGCTTGGAAAATGATGGTCTGTGAGTTGATGCTCTAGGAGGTGAAACTGAATCAGTTATCGGATACTATATCTTCTGTTGCTCAGGACAACTGCCATTTAATTTGCTTCCTAACATGTAGGGCTGTGGAGCCACTAAGCTATGTGGTTGTGTTGCAAGCCTGAAGCAAGAGTGGGGTTAGGGCGTGTCTAGAAGCTAGAATTCTCATCCTGAGATCTTCATGAGTAGGATGCCCCCCACCCCTGCCTGTGTCTCCTTGTACATGTAGCCCTGTGCCCCAAACTTTGCCCACTAGAGAAGGTCACATAACCAGTAGCCAGGCTAACCTTCATCTCCCCTGATAAAGTCATGTCCAGCAGCACCTAGAATTCTTCCTTATGTAAGGAGGAACGTCCAGATGCAAGGAGTGTAGGATGTACACTCATACCCCAAAGGTTTAAATAGCATTCATTCCTTCCCATGCACACCATTCAACAAGCTGTCTCACTGAAGCTTGTCTCACAAGAGACTCGTCTGGTCTTTGTTCACTTGCCACTTGAGGTCTCCACCAATCAGACTTTCCTGCCTTGATCTGCTTCCCAGCTCAAAACACACCAGTTGTGACTGTGTGATAGTAATGTGGCTACAGGTGATAAGGAAGTAGAGCCACACTACACATGTATTGGGCAACCCATAACACCCAGTAGCTCCAGCTTGAGTATAGAAAGCTTTCTTTTGGCTTCTGTGGTACACACACACACACATACACACACACACACACACAGATACACACACACACAGACACACACAGACACACACACAGACACACACACAGACACACACAGGCACACACACAGACACACACACACAGACACACACAGACACACACAGACACACACAGACACACACAGGCACACACACAGACACACACACAAAGACACATACACACAGACACACACAGACACACACAGACACACACACAGACACACACACAGACACACACAGACACACACACACAGACACACACACAGACACACACAGGCACACACACAGACACACACACAGACACACACACCCAGACACACACACAAAGACACACACACACAGACACACACACAAACACACACACACATACACACACAGGAGAAAGAAAGAGAGATATTCAAGGAAAAATTTAAGATTGAGCATTGATCACTGAGATCACTGGTAAGTGTCAGAAGAGGCTTAGAGGCTTAGGTTAAAATTGTGATGTATCCATTTATTTTTAGTGAGATGAAGAAACCATGTCTGGAACCTAGGCAAGAGTGGGCAGAGTGGTCAAGGGCAACTGAAGAAAGCCTCAAACTTGTTTCTCTGCTGTAATATCTAAAGCCCCAACAAAAAGAGCCCAGGTTGGTTTTTATAAAGAGTATATTTTATTTGCTATCCAGCTTTCCAAATTTTTATTAGTTGCATTTTGGTTAAATATCTACTTTATGCTAATGGAAAAATAATCAAATTCCCCTGTGTAGATACTAATGGTTATTTCAGCAGAATGCAGAAATATGTTGGAAAGTCAGAGTGGGAGTATAGCATGGCATCATTGAGAGTTCTGTTGATTCTTTACAGAAGGAGATCTCACCCTGCTAATTAATAACAAAAACATTTAATGGCACCAATATGTTTATGATAATCAGAACTGGACTAACACATGGTGGCACTTGTCTCAGGCATTTATTGATATTGGTTTAAGAATCTCTGTAGAATTCTGCATATACATGTTTCATAGTTGATAGTGATGATGGTTAAGTCAAACCTTGTCTCTGAATATATTAATTCATTTTTAAGTGTTTATTCGGGCTTTTAAAACTTGTGTGTGTGTGTGTGTGTGTGTGTGTGTGTGTGTGTGCCTGTGTGTATTTGTGCATATCCATGTGTATGTATGTGTTTGTATGTGAATGTGAATATTTGTCTTTATGTATATTCTTATGTGTGTGTTTGTGTGTATAGGTGTATATGTATATGCTTGTATGTATGTGTGTATATATTTTTTGTGTGTATGTGTGTATCTGTATGCTTGTGTGTGTTCATTTGTGTATATATTTGTGCATATTTGTATGAAAGGATTGATAGTGTTGTGGGGACCAGTGAAAATCCAACACCCAGGATATACCAAGATATTTTTATCCAGAGAAACTTTATTGATTTTAATAGCAAACTAACTGGCTAGGGATGCAGCACAGATTTGGGAGCTAGAACTGTGGCTCTGACTCTTCTGGGTGGGCATAGTTTAAGCCCCTCAAAAACAACAAGCAATATGTGCAAGATAGCATCACAAGATTGAAGCCTACAGGATTACAGAAGGGGGAACAATAGCAGGCTGGCTTCTTGATAAGGAGTTACTTAGCCTTGGGTTTTGCAGTTGGAATACAGAAGAAATCATAAAACAAAGAAATAGAACACAAACAAAGAATAGAGGCAGATAACCTCACTCTTAAAAGTCACTTCTCACGGGGGCCTCCCATGCTATGAGATGAAAGTCAGCAGGAGTCCTCCTGGGAATTCTATGGCTGAAGCCTAATGACAGGATCTCTGCAGGGTCTTCCATTCCTACCGTCTTTTCTGCTCCCCTCTCCTGTTGACAGCCATGGGCAGCAGCCACAAGAATCCAGCTGCTGCCAAAATCCAGCTGTGTTCCTAAAGACGTTAAGTCTCTGCATGTTGCCAAGGCTTGCCTCTTATTTCAAGCATTCCTCCTGTCTCAGCCTCCCAAACAGGCAAATGCCACACATTCTCTCTCATATGTGTGCTTTGTTTGGAATACTCATAAAGGTTAGGAAATTAGCAAAGCCTTATGCTGCAGTAGGAAAGGGGGTCTTTCATGGGATGAGAGATAGATCACAGTGATATGGAGGGCTAAAGGAGAATAATACAATATGAAAGAAAGCTTACATTGGGGTAAAGGATGGGAGGACAGGGTTAATGAAGGAATTCTAGGAGGGATAAATAATACTGAAAATCTCTTTTCAAAAGACATACAGAAACTACTATTGTGGACGCTGTCTATACCTTCACATAGAGAAAGTGATTAAATGGAGTTATCCTACAATGCTCTACTAGATTTGTCTATAAGCTGACAAATAAACCCAGTGCATTATTTAGAATGGGTTACCTCTTTTGTAGCTGTTGGACAGTGGAGTCCCACAGATCACAGAGATTCTCAAACATTACAATCTATCTTCATCGTTTAGGGTTATCTTCCAGAAATTGCTGACGATATAACATACTTAAAGGACCAGGCAGCATTTGCCTGTATGGATCTGAGTTACCGCTCTCAGAATGGTTCCTAGCTCCATTCACTGACCTGAGAATTACACTTTTTCTTTATATTTGAGTGATATCCTATTTTGTGACTGGGCCGCAATTTTGTTATGCATTCATGGAGTATCGCCTGGAAGTTCATCCTTATTGGCTAGATGTCATTGTCCTGGAAGATGCCACATGTTATCAGACTGGAATCACCAATCTTACGCAGTTGTGAGCCCTGCAAGTTACAATAATCTACCTGGTAAGACATATCACATCTGCAGCCCTTTTATATAGATTTTAACACTTGAAGGGAGTCTTGTTTTAGATGTACCATTCTTAAATGCTCAGCATTAGCTATGTTTGGCTATTTACTGCTATCTTGAATAGTACAGTTCTATAGTATACTACTTTCATTTCTTCTCTGTATGTTTACTGAGTGTTTGTGTGAGTATGGGTGTATCTGCATGAAGGCCAGAAACTGATTTTGAGTTTCTTTCTCAATCACTGTTCACCATGTTTTTTGAGACAAAGTTTATCACTGAACTTGGTTCTCACTTATTCAGCTAGGGTGCGAGCTTGTGAGTTCTAGGGATCTGCATGGCTTGCTTATTCAGCGTACGATAGCAGACCCAGACTGGGACTTCTAGCATTCTGGTTTTTTTTTTTGTTTTGTTTTTTTGTTTTGTTTTGTTTTGTTTTGTTTTACGTGGTTGTTAATGCAGCAAGCACTTTCTTATACACTCAACTAATCCATTTTCTCATTCCAAGTATTGAACTTGTATACTTGTTCCAAGTATATGACCATTGTATGTAAGGAAATAATTAAATAAAAGTCTATCATCAGATGACGTGAGTGGGAAAGCAAACCTTCTTACATAATGATTTTGTTCTGAACTCTGGAAAGGATTCCAGCCAGTTAGACACACAATTGGTGGGAACATAAATACAACTAAGTTAGTGTTTGCTTCCCAACCTTTCCAGAAATTTGACAAGTTATTGTGATAAACACAAAGGTCTACACTTCATCAGCAATCTTCGGTATAGAAAAAGCATAAAAATAATGCCACTCTCAGGTAATGGAGAAAGTAAAGTAAAAATGGAAAAATGACTTGAGTGTATCAAGATCAGAAATTCAAACAATGTTTAAGACTGCAAGATTAACCTTTTTACTTTGCGCCACCTGGTGAAAGAGATAGAGGAATCTGAAAAAGGAGTAAAGTCAAAGGAAGTATTTTTCCTAATGAAGAGACAAATAGCCTATTTTGATTAACAATTTACCTTCACCGAGTCAACCCACACTCACTGAGCCCTCGCTGAATGTACAGAGAAATGAGCATTTACTGATAACTGGCCATGTACCACACAAGGTTTAAGTACAGGCATGAATGGAACTCTCCATTGTAGCTATTTTATTATCCCTACAAGATGAACAATGAGACTGAGGCATACTAAAGTAAAACAGCATGCTCAAGGACACAGAGCCAGTGGGAGGCCATCCAGAGCATGTCCTAGGCATCTGATCCCATAACTGCACCAGGAACCACCAATATACTGAAAAACAAAGATAAGCACATAAACAAAACAAAAATCTTGATAAACAAGAAAAAAACCCCACATATTCAGGTAGAAAGAAGTTTGGTGGGACGAAAGTAGCATGTGAAAATATTCCTTTCCTGTTCGAATTCAGTTTAACATGACTGCAGCTATCAAGAGTTGAAACAACTGTGAATATTCCTGAGTAACGGGTGAGTCATAAAATGACTATATTTCCAAGCGTTATACATAGATAAAAACCATTGAAGTGGTCTATGGGCCATTTATGATCAGAGACTGGAACCAGGGAGGTCCCTGACTTTAAGGTAATTAGAGTGAAATGAGACATTTTTCAGCCAAGAGGAAGCACTGTTCATTTCTTCATAATATTTTAGACCCTGCTTCTATTTGAGTCCTCCTGTTCCCAAACCAGTCTGACTCTATGCTGTCCTGGTTTAGTGTCTTTCTTTAGCACCTCACTACTTTGGAAACCAATTCTCAAGCATGAGGATGGCATTATTCTGGAATAGTCAATGTCTTACAAATGAGAAAAAAATCAAGGCCTAACTCAAGAGTTCATAAATATGTCCAGTTAGTAAGTCACTAATCCCTCTGTGTCTCCTTGAGGGGCACTGAACTGAGTTTAATATCATTTGTACCAGTTAGTGGCTTGAGAGTTCCTAAAGTTACTTCTTTATTTCTTTCCTTTTATCTGAGTGTCTTTCCAAGGTTTCCTTTGCCTGGATCACTGTTTAACTGAAACAGTTGCTATGCAAATCACACTGGTGCTACCCAGAGGTAATAACTCAGAAGGCAAATGTAGCAACTGTGTGGCAAGGAAGTAGCCACTGTTACCCATCAGGCTACGCTCACTGGAGACTGTGTGTGGATGACAGTTGAGGGATGTTTCAGCTGGAAAATGCAGGCATTTATTGCTCTTAGATTGTCCTCTCCCATCCATGAGGGTGGATTTTATGTTTCCCGTGCTATCTTGCTACCAAAGATAACTTCCTTACAATCCAAGCATAGTTCCTCTGATTATCTTGGGAAATAGATCTGCAGATGTTGTACTGAAACAGCTTCAGACCCTAGGCTCCATTTTTCAGTACATAAACAGTCTATCTTCTTGGAACGACAATTTGTTACCTATAACTGTTCCTAGTGACATATTTGGATTATGCAAAGTAGTATATTCCAAAATGCCCCTAAGGTTTTATCCTAGAAAAATAGAGTTCTCAAGTCAAAGACATTGCAAAATGCAGGCCAATATATTTATTTACTCCAAGGCATCGCAGGGACTTGAACATATGAATGTAAAAACTTAATCTTCAAGAGTTTGCTAAGAATATTGGATCGAAATCTCCACTTACATCATTCTCCCATCTTTTAATTTTTATTAGATGATGCTCCAGTTTGCTGCCTACTACTCTGTTGGTACCATAACCAAAAGAAGCATGGAGGAAAAGAGGATTTATTTTATTTTATATTTTGCAATCCATCATCAGGGGAACCCAAGACAGGAACTCAAGGCAAGAACCTAGAGGTGGGAACTGAAGCGAATATGAAGGAGGAACTGGCTTGCTCTGTCCCGTTTCTTAAACATATTAGGCTTATCTCTCTAGGGCTAACACTGTGCACAGGGGATGAGCCCTATTAGATTAATTAACATTTAAAAAGTCTCACAGATGTGACCAGATGATAATCTAATTTTCAAAACTCTTTAGTTGAGGTTCTACTTCCCAGTTAAATCTATGTATGTGTCAATTTGACAGCTAAAGATAACTGTGACAAATGAGGAGCGATTTTTGTCCACGGTTGCCCTGAATATGTTAATTCAAATCATGTAACATTGGCAATATTTGACTGTTATCCTGCTAAATGTGTCAACATTATATATCTTGGGAGCTCAGAACTAAAGCTTAGCTCTAAGAGTTATTAAGGGGTTTGCATGCTATTTAGATTCTAGACTGCAGTCCTTCCTAATTTTCACTCTTACTTAAAGTAAGGCATTCCCCATATTCCATATATATACATATACATATACATACATTCTATTTATCGGTTCTGCTCCTTTAGTGAATTCTGACTAAAACAACCAGAGTAATCAATGTGCAGGGTGCTGCTTTCCCTGGAGTGCTATGAAGAATATGGCAATGTTGGGAAAGTTCATATAACAAGGAATTTAAGGCAAGTGGCTTCTATACAACAGTCAGAGCAATAAGGAGGACTTCCAGGAACCCAGTCCAACCACCTTCATCACTTTAGAGATGGATCCTTCCCAGTAGAGTTTCAAATTGGGAAAACAGCTGTGTTGCATGAAGAATTTCTACCCTTGGGGCTCTCAAGCAGAAGGCTCACCTTAGTCATGGTAGACAGGAAGAAAATAAATGTGTGTTATTTAAAGCCATGCATATCACGTGTCATTTTTTTATTGCAACTACCTCTTTGGTATATTAGATTTCCTTTGGATACATTCGCAAGAATAATATATACTTGTCATGTTTGTTTTTACATTCTTGAGACACATCCACAAAGGCTACCTTAGTTTACAATCCCACCAGTAGTGAATAAAGATTCCTCCTCCTTGTTTCAGTCTTTGTGAGTTCATGGGAGCCTTGCTTAGTTAATTCGGTGGGTGATATTCTCCTTATATCCTCCATCCCCTTGGACTCCTACAGTCTTTCCTTCCTTCCTTCATGGGGCTACTTAATCTCCAAGGAGAGGGACCCAGATCATCTCTAACTTGTATTTCTCTCTCTCTCTCTCTCTCTCTCTCTCTCTCTCTCTCTCTCTCTCTCTCTCTCTCTCTGTGTGTGTGTGTGTGTGTGTGTGTGTTCCTGCCTATGTACCTGTGCATGTATGAAAGGCCAAAGGTTGACATTATACACCTTCGCTATCCATTTCAGCTATTGAGATGGAGCATCTCATTGAAATTGGAGCGTTGCGGTTTGACTGCTATATCTGACCCTGAAGCCCCAATTTTTAACTGCCTTTCTAGTGACTCACAGCCTGTTCCCATGCCTGGCTTTTTTTGTATGTGCCAGAGATCTAAAGTCAAATCCTCATGCTTTACTCTCTGTTCTCCCTCACCAATAACCAAAGACAATGATTTCAATACGTGTTTCCTGACCAATAACAGTCTAGATTTTATTTCCTAATATTGACAGTTGAGTATTGATTATCTTGATATTCCATGGGATAGTCATGCCAAGTATCTGAAGATTCACCCTGAGTGCTTGCCACAGGTATGGTTTCTGACACTGATTTGTCCTCCACATTGAGTTTGGGGAATCTGAGCAAGCTGAAAGCTCAACCACTATTGGGGTTCTCAGGAAATCGTCAGGCTGCTCTTCACTACTTGTCTTAGGGTTTCTATTGTTGCGATTAAACATCATGACCCAAAGCAAGTCAGGGACGAAAGGGTTTATTTTATTTTGTGGCTTCACATCTTAGTCCATCAGGGGTGGAAGTTAGGGTAGGAACTGAAGCATGGCAGGAACGTGGAGGCAGGAACCAAAGTAGAAGTCATAAAGGAGTGCTGCTTACTGGCTTGCCTAATCTGCTTTCTTTTTTTTTTAAAAGCTCTTTTTTTTTATTTATTTATTATATATATATAAGTACACTGTAGCTGTCTTCAGATACACCAGAAGAGGGCATCGGATCTCTTTACAGATGGTTGTGAGCCACCATGTGGTTGCTGGGAATTGAACTCATGACCTCTGAAAGAGCAGTCGGGTGCTCTTAACTGCTGAGCCATCTCTCCAGCCCCTAATCTGCTTTCTTATAGCACCCTAGACCACCTACCAAGGGGTCATACCACCCTCAGTAAGCTTGGCCTGCCCAGATCAATCAGCAAGCAAGAAAGCACGCTCCAAGCTTGCCCATAGTCTAGACTGTCAGGGGAGAGGGGCGGGCGGTGGATTTCCTTAGTTGAGGTTCCCTTCTCAAATCTTTCCAGCTTGTGTCAAGTTGACATAAAACTAGCTGGCACATCACCGATAGAAACTATATCTCCTGTGACTTACTCTCTAGTTGATATAAGCACTCATTAAAAAGTTGTTGAATTGAATCAATTCTTCCTTTCTCTGCTCACCTTCCTGCAGTTATGTCGTTAAACAGTAAATTAATCAGAACAGCCCAAAGTGATGACAAGAAAAGAGGAATAAATTACCCAGATAAACGGAGAGAGGTGAGTGGGTTTGTCTGCATTACCTAAATTACTTCCCCAGTTACATTTTATGTAGCATATGTTAGCGAGGCCCTAATTGAACAAACTTTCTGTCACCTTGCTATGAGAAACACACCCTTCTTTTATCTTGAGAGGGTGCAGCGGGAAGGTCGTGGTCCTTGAGAGTTCTACAGAAAGGAAAGCTGTTATTGTTGCCAGATTCGCGTATTAATTGGACACTTTCTCCCAGCCTTGATTACAAACCCCCGCTATGCCCTGAATAGATTTGTCTTAGAAACTACCTTGACAAGGTTTACAAATCAATTTTGCTCGCAGAGTTTTGGGCTTTTGTTTGGAAAGGGGTTTTCGTGTTTTGCTCATTTTGTTCCTTCCTGGCACCAATCCCAGGCAGCATCTCGAGAACAATGCTACACCTAATTTGCTCTTGCAAATGAGAACGATTAAAATAACTCAGCAGGAATGATGAAGGCTCTGGAATGATTTACAGGCCCAGAGTGAAGCCTAATAGCTCTGTTTACCCCTCTGTCATCTGACTTGCCAGTTGCCTTGGCATCCAGGTGATGGGCACTTCCTGCCTGTTTGAACCTGCCCAAACTACTGTTCCCTGAGCTGCACAGCTACTGGTCTGTTCCTCTGTGCTGCTGGCATAGTGATAAGTTGTCTTTAGCCAAAACGTGGGGGTAGACAAACTGGGGGTTGAGGGGAGGGGGTTCAGAAGGAGTTATATACACATTATTGTGTGTGTGTGTGTGTGTGTGTGTGTGTGTGTGTGTACAGAGAGAAGCACTGTATAGTATGATGTGGTGCTTAAAATAATACAGATAGAGCCTAATATTTTGATCATTCTGGATTTTTATGTATTTTTGTTCACCCACCCTTGGCTTACTTAAACCTTTTGTTAAAACTGATGTCCATTGAAAAGCAACCAAGAAAGAAGACAGGCTTGGATTATCCTAGAAAAAAATTTAAATATCATCTGTCCCTTTTCCTATCCGTAATTAGAATCTCGGGTTAGGTCAGACCATCTTCACTTCTGGTCAAGGCCAATAAAGACATAGCCCCATCAGGCTTTTGATGGATTGTCAGTGAGTCTTATAGATGACAATGGGTTATTGATTGTTTCTGTCTATCTTTCTGTTTCCTTTTTTATCAGAGACGCCCTCAGATGTGTTTGCGAAAGTCTGCGTATCAAGATGGAAGAATTGTCTCTCAGATGTTGAGCCATGAAATACAGGGTCTCTCTCTTTGTTTCCTAAATTGTAAAATATGCAGAAAAGATAAATTAAGATTTTTCTGTGTATGTAGTATATGTTTGTGAGTGTGAGTGTTAGTGTATGCGTGTGGGTATGTGTGAGTGTACATACATGTGGAAATCCACACACGACTTCAGATGTCCCCTCTACTCATTGTCTCTATATGTTATGCCATTTCTCTTGAGTCTGAGCTCACAAATGCCACGAAGTCAAGCTGGGCAACTTGTTAATGGGGTCTGTTGTCTCCGTCTCTATAGTACGGAGATTGTTGTAGCTACCATAAATATTTGGCTTTTAAGTGGATTCTGGGGTTTTGAACATTGGACTTCAAACTTTCAAAGCACACACTTTAGTCATTCAACTATCTCCTCAGATGTCCATCAGGGTTTTAATGAAGTAATCATCTGAAATAAGGCTTTCATGCTTGACTCAGGAATAAATATCATTTTTATGATGGGGACACTTCATTTTTATTTTCCATAGCAGTTGATTAGTGTCATACCTGCCTTTCTAGCAATTTAGCAACTTAATGTTCAGGAGTTCTCTTGGATGAGGAAACCAAGGTCTAGAACACCCAAGAGACCTGAGAGTAGGTTTCGGTCTCAGCTCTATGATATGTATTCTACTCTACATAAAATTGTCTCGCGGCACGCAGCAGCTCTCTGTTCCCAGACACCCTGAGAGCGAGACCCAACCGCCTGGTCAGGTGGGCACTCCTGAGGCTGCAGAGCGGTCGAGACCACCAACACTGCTCACCGCTGCCCACATCCCTGGCCCAAGAGGAAACTGTATAAGGCCTCCGGGCTCCCGTGGGGGAGGGCCCAGGAGCAGCAGGACCCCTGCCTGAGACACCACCGGAACCTGAAGGAAACAGACCTGATAAACAGTTCTCTGCACCCAAATCCCGTGGGAGGGAGAGCTAAACCTTCAGAGAGGCAGACAAGCCTGGGAAACCAGAAGAGACTGCTCTCTGCACACACATCTCGGACGCCAGAGGAAAAAGCCAAAGACCATCTGGAACCCTGGTGCACTAAAGCTCCCGGAAGGGGCGGCACAGGTCTTCCTGGTTGCTGCCGCTGCAGAGAGCCCGTGGGCAGCACCCCACGAGCGAACTTGAGCCTCGGGACCACAGGTAAGACCAACTTTTCTGCTGCAAGAAAGCTGCCTGGTGAACTCAAGACACAGGCCCACAGGAACAGCTGAAGACCTGTAGAGAGGAAAAACTACACGCCCGAAAGCAGAACACTCTGTCCTCATAACTGACTGAAAGAGAGGAAAACAGGTCTACAGCACTCCTGACACACAGGTTTATAGGACAGTCTAGCCACTGTCAGAAATAGCAGAACAAAGTAACACTAGAGATAATCTGATGGCGAGAGGCAAGTACAGGAACCCAAGCAACAGAAACCAAGACTACATGGCACCATCGGAGCCCAATTCTCCCACCAAAGCAAACACGGAACATCCAAACACACCAGAAAAGCAAGATCTAGTTTCAAAATCATTTTTGATCATGATGCTGGAGGACTTCAAGAAAGACGTGAAGAACTCCCTTAGAGAACAAGTAGAAGCCTACAGAGAGGAATGGCAAAAATGCCTGAAAGAATTCCAGGAAAACATAAATAAACAAGTAGAAGCCAATAGAGAGGAGACACAAAAATCCCTGAAAGAATTCCAGGAAAACATAAATAAACAAGTAGAAGCCCATAGAGAGGAGACACAAAAATCCCTGAAAGAATTCCAGGAAAACACAATCAAACAGTTGAAGGAATTAAAAATGGAAATAGAAGCAATCAAGAAAGAACACATGGAAACAACCCTGGATATAGAAAACCAAAAGAAGAGACAAGGAGCTGTAGATACAAGCTTCACCAACAGAATACAAGAGATGGAAGAGAGAATCTCAGGAGCAGAAGATTCCATAGAAATCATTGACTCAACTGTCAAAGATAATGTAAAGCGGAAAAAGCTACTGGTCCAAAACATACAGGAAATCCAGGACTCAATGGGAAGATCAAACCTAAGGATAATAGGTATAGAAGAGAGTGAAGACTCCCAGCTCAAAGGACCAGTAAATATCTTCAACAAAATCATAGAAGAAAACTTCCCTAACCTAAAAAAAGAGATACCCATAGACATACAAGAAGCCTACAGAACTCCAATTAGATTGGACCAGAAAAGAAACACCTCCCGTCACATAATTGTCAAAACACCAAACGCACAAAATAAAGAAAGAATATTAAAAGCAGTAAGGGAAAAAGGTCAAGTAACATATAAAGGGAGACCTATCAGAATCACACCAGACTTCTCGCCAGAAACTATGAAGGCCAGAAGATCCTGGACTGATGTCATACAGACCCTAAGAGAACACAAATGCCAGCCCAGGTTACTGTATCCAGCAAAACTCTCAATTAACATTGATGGAGAAACCAAGATATTCCATGACAAAACCAAATTTACACAATATCTTTCTACAAATCCAGCACTACAAAGGATAATAAATGGTAAAGCCCAACATAAGGAGGCAAGCTATACCCTAGAAGAAGCAAGAAACTAATCGTCTTGGCAACAAAACAAAGAGAATGAAAGCACACAAACATAACCTCACATCCAAATATGAATATAACGGGAAGCAATAATCACTATTCCTTAATATCTCTCAATATCAATGGCCTCAACTCCCCAATAAAAAGACATAGATTAACAAACTGGGTATGCAACGAGGACCCTGCATTCTGCTGCCTACAGGAAACACACCTCAGAGACAAAGACAGACACTACCTCAGAGTGAAAGGCTGGAAAACAACTTTCCAAGCAAATGGTCAGAAGAAGCAAGCTGGAGTAGCCATTCTAATATCAAATAAAATCAATTTCCAACTAAAAGTCATCAAAAAAGTTAAGGAAGGACACTTCATATTCATCAAAGGAAAAATCCACCAAGATGAACTCTCAATACTAAATATCTATGCCCCAAATACAAGGGCACCTACATACATAAAAGAAACCTTACTAAAGCTCAAAACACACATTGTACCTCACACAATAATAGTGGGAGATTTCAACACCCCACTCTCATCAATGGACAGATCATGGAAACAGAAATTGAACAGTGATGTCGACAGACTAAGAGAAGTCATGAGCCAAATGGACTTAACGGATATTTATAGAACATTCTATCCTAAAGCAAAAGGATATACTTCTTCTCAGCTCCTCATGGTACTTTCTCCAAAATTGACCATATAATTGGTCAAAAAACGGGCCTCAACAGGTACAGAAAGATAGAAATAATCCCATGCGTGCTATCGGACCACCATGGCCTAAAACTGGTCTTCAAAACAATAAGGGAAGAATGCCCACATATACGTGGAAAATGAACAATGCTCTACTCAATGATAACCTGGTCAAGGAAGAAATAAAGAAAGAAATTAAAAACTTTTTAGAATTTAATGAAAATGAAGGTACAACATACCCAAACTTATGGGACACAATGAAAGCTGTGATAAGAGGAAAACTCAAAGCGCTGAGTGCCTGCAGAAAGAAACAGGAAAGGGCATTTGTCAGCAGCTTGACAGCACACCTAAAAGCTCTAGAACAAAAAGAAGCAAATACACCCAGGAGGAGTAGAAGGCAGGAAATAATCAAACTCAGAGCTGAAATCAACCAAGTAGAAACAAAAAGGAGCATAGAAAGAATCAACGGAACCAAAAGTTGGTTCTTTGAGAAAATCAACAAGATAGATAAACCCTTAGCCAGACTAATGAGAGGACACAGAGAGTGCGTCCAAATTAATAAAATCAGAAATGAAAAGGGAGACATAACTACAGGTTCAGAGGAAATTCAAAAAATCATCAGATCTTACTATAAAAACCTATATTCAACAAAACTTGAAAATCTTCAGGAAATGGACAATTTCCTAGACAGATACCAGGTATTGAAGTTAAATCAGGAACAGATAAACCAGTTAAACAACCCCATATCTCCTAAGGAAATAGAAGCAGTCATTAAAGGTCTCCCAACCAAAAAGAGCCCAGGTCCAGATGGGTTTAGTGCAGAATTCTATCAGACCTTCATAGAAGACCTCATACCAATATTATCCAAACTATTCCACAAAATTGAAACAGATGGAGCCCTACCGAATTCCTTCTATGAAGCCTCAATTACTCTTATACCTTAACCACACAAAGACACAACAAAGAAAGAGAACTTCAGACCAATTTCCCTTATGAATATCGACGCAAAAATACTCAATAAAAGTCTGGCAAACCGAATTCAAGTGCACATTAGAACAATCATCTACCATGATCAAGTAGGCTTTATCCCAGGCATGCAGGGATGGTTTAATATACGGACAACCATCAACGTGATCCATTACATAAACAAACTGAAAGAAAAGAACCACATGATCATTTCATTAGATGCTGAGAAAGCATTTGACAAAATTCAACACCCCTTCATGATAAAAGTCCTGGAAAGAATAGGAATTCAAGGCCCATACCTAAACATAGTAAACGCCATATATAGCAAACCAGTTGCTAACATTAAACTAAATGGAGAGAAACTTGAAGCAATCCCACTAAAATCAGGGACTAGACAAGGCTGCCCACTATCTCCCTACTCATTCAATATAGTTCTTGAAGTTCTAGCCAGAGCAATCAGACAACAAAAGGAGATCAAGGGGATACAGATCGGAAAAGAAGAGGTCAAAATATCACTATTTGCAGATGACATGATAGTATATTTAAGTGATCCCAAAAGTTCCACCAGAGAACTACTAAAGCTGATAAACAATTTCAGCAAAGTGGCTGGGTATAAAATTAACTCAAATAAATCAGTTGCCTTCCTCTACACAAAAGAGAAACAAGCCGAGAAAGAAATTAGGGAAACGACACCCTTCATAATAGACCCAAATAATATAAAGTACCTCGGTGTGACTTTAACCAAGCAACTAAAAGATCTGTACAACAAGAACTTCAAGACAATGAGGAAAGAAATTGAAGAAGACCTCAGAAGATGGAAAGATCTCCCATGCTCATGGATTGGCAGGATTAATATAGTAAAAATGGCCATTTTACCAAAAGCAATCTACAGATTCAATGCAATCCCCATCAAAATACCAATCCAATTCTTCAAAGAGTTAGACAGAACAATTTGCAAATTCATCTGGAATAACAAAAAACCCAGGATAGCTAAAGCTATCCTCAACAATAAAAGGACTTCAGGGGGAATCACTATCCCTGAACTCAAGCAGTATTACAGAGCAATAGTGATAAAAACTGCATGGTATTGGTACAGAGACAGACAGATAGACCAATGGAATAGAATTGAAGACCCAGAAATGAACCCACACACCTATGGTCACTTGATTTTTGACAAAGGAGCCAAAACCATCCAATGGAAAAAAGATAGCATTTTCAGCAAATGGTGCTGGTTCAACTGGAGGGCAACATGTAGAAGAATGCAGATCGATCCATCCTTATCACCCTGTACAAAGCTTAAGTCCAAGTGGATCAAGGACCTCCACATCAAACCAGACACACTCAAACTAATAGAAGAAAAACTAGGGAAGCATCTGGAACACATGGGCACTGGAAAAAATTTCCTGAACAAAACACCAATGGCTTATGCTCTAAGATCAAGAATCGACAAATGGGATCTCATAAAACTGCAAAGCTTCTGTAAGGCAAAGGACACTGTGGTTAGGACAAAACGGCAACCAACAGATTTGGAAAAGATCTTTACCAATCCTACAACAGATAGAGGCCTTATATCCAAAATATACAAAGAACTCAAGGAGTTAGACCGCAGGGAAACAAATAACCCTATTAAAAATGGGGTTCAGAGCTAAACAAAGAATTCACAGCTGAGGAATGCCGAATGGCTGAGAAACACCTAAAGAAATGTTCAGCATCTTTAGTCATAAGGGAAATGCAAATCAAAACAACCCTGAGATTTCACCTCACACCAGTGAGAATGGCTAAGATCAAAAACTCAGGTGACAGCAGATGCTGGCGAGGATGTGGAGAAAGAGGAACACTCCTCCATTGTTGGTGGGATTGCAGACTGGTAAAACCATTCTGGAAATCAGTCTGAAGGTTCCTCAGAAAATTCGACATTGAACTGCCTGAGGATCCAGCTATACCTCTCTTGGGCATATACCCAAAAGATGCCTCAACATATAAAAGAGACACGAGCTCCACTATGTTCATTGCAGCCTTACTTATAATAGCCAGAAACTGGAAAGAACCCAGATGCCCTTCAACAGAGGAATGGATACAGAAAATGTGGTACATGTACACAATGGAATATTACTCAGCTATCAAAAACAACGGCTTTATGAAATTCGTAGGCAAATGGTTGGAACTGGAAAAGATCATCCTGAGTGAGATAACCCAATCACAGAAAGACATACATGGTATGCACTCATTGATAAGTGGCTATTAGCCCAAATGCTTGAATTACCCTAGATCCCTAGAACAAACGAAACTCAAGACGGATGATCAAAATGTGAATGCTTCACTCCTTCTTTAAATGAGGAAAAAGAATACCCTTGGCTGGGAAGGGAGAGGCAAAGATTAAAACAGAGACTGAAGGAACACCCATTCAGAGCCTGCCCCACATGTGGCACATACATATACAGCCACCCAATTAGACAAGATGGATGAAGCAAAGAAGTGCAGGTCAACAGGAGCCGGATGTAGATCGCTCCTGAGAGACACAGCCAGAATACAGCAAATACAGAGGCGAATGCCAGCAGCAAACCACTGAACTGAGAATAGGTCCCCCGTTGAAGGAATCAGAGAAAGAACTGGAAGAGCTTGAAGGGGCTCGAGACCCCAAAAGTAGAACAATGTCAAGCAACCAGAGCTTCTAGGGACTAAGCCACTACCTAAAGACTATACATGGACTGACCCTGGACTCTGACCTCATAGGTAGCAATGAATATCCTAGTAAGAGCACCAGTGGAAGGGGAAGCCCTGGGTCCTGCTAAGACTGAACCCCCAGTGAACTAGTCTATGGGGGGAGGGCGGCAATGGGGGGAGGGTTGGGAGGGGAACACCCATAAGGAAGGGGAGGGGGGAGGGGGATGTTTGCCCGGAAACCGGGAAAGGGAATAACACTTGAAATGTATATAAGAAATACTCAAGTTAATAAAAAAAATTGTCTCTATAGGATAAATGTGGTAGCTAAAACAAGTAGCAATCTGTTGCTGTGCTATGGCTTGCTAAAGAAGCATGGTGTCTCATATGCTACAAGAATTAGACTGATAATTAATAAGTGACACTCATTAGGTTAAAGGGGAAAGTCCATTCACCATGAAACTCCATTGTAATAAAAATGCATGTCTCTTTGATGGTAAACAGCAGTGAAAAATAAACCTCACAGAGAGTTTTCTACGCTTCAGCCCCAACCTGTTGTTTAATGAAGATGAACGTGATGCTACCCTATCTCCATGTGCTTGAATATTCACTGAAGTCGACAGTAATTGTTGTTAAGTAAGTAGTTCTAGCTAGCAAAAGGGTTGTTTGTGAATTCCCGGAGGTCTCTGGGTGCCTGTATAACAGTGAATACATTTTATTTCCTCTGTCATTTATTTTTACTGGATATTATTTATTTACATTTCAAATGCTATCCCCTTTCCCCGTTTCCCCTGCTTCTATGAGGGTGTTCCCCACACCCACCCACCCCTTCCTGCCTCCCTGCCCTGACAGTCCTCTACATTGGGGCATTGAGCCATGGCAGGACCAAGGGCTTCTCCTTCTATTGAATCCCCACAAGGCCATCCTCTGCTTCATATGCAGCTGGAGCCATGGACCAGTCCATGTGTTCTTGTTGGGTAGTGGTTTAGTCCCTGGGAGCTCTGGTTGGTTGGAATTGTTGTTCTTATGGTGTTGCAAACCTCTTCAGCTCCTTCAAACCCTTCTCTAACATCTCAGTGTGGACCCTGTTCTCAGTTCAATGGTTGTCTGTGAGCATCCACCTCTGTATTTGTCATTCTCTGGGCAGAGCTATATTAGCATGAACTTCTTGAATCAGAAATCTGGGTTTGATGGCTGTATGTATATGGGCTGTATACCCATGTATGGCAGGCTCTGAATGGTCATTCTTTCAGTCTCTGCTCCAGACTTTGTCTCTGTATCTCCTCCTATGAATATTTTTGTTTTCCCTTCAAAAAGGATTGAAGCATCAGCACTTTGGTTGTCCTTCTTCTTGAGCTTCATGTGGTCTGTGGATTGTATCTTGGGGTAATTCGAACTTTTGGGTTAATATCCATTTAACAGTGAGTGCATACCATGTGTGGGGTTGTTTTATTTATTTATTTATTTATTTATTTATTTATTTATTTATTTATTTATTTATTTATTTATTTATGATTGGGTTACCTCACTCAGGATGATATTTTCTTGTTCCATCCATTTGCCTCTGAATTTCAAGAAGTCATTGTTTTTAATAACTGAGTAATACTCCATTGTGTAGATATACCACATTTTCTGTATCCACTCCTCTGTTGAGGGGAATCTAGGTTCTTTCCAGCTTCTGGTTGTTATTAATAAGGCTGCTATGAACATAGTGGAGCATGTTTCTTTGTTATGTTGGAGCATCTTTTCCTCTGTTTTCTATATGTAATTAGCTATTTAAGTCATAATCTCCACTGTGCCTTCTAACCTTGAGTCCTTGCTAACAAGTTTAACTTCATAAATTCAAAAAGTTTGTAGGATGCTTTGTTCCCTGGAGTCAAACACATGATTCCGACCTCTCTTGCTCTCTTTAGGCAACAGGAGTCCCCTCTTTGTCTACTTGGAGGTCTAGCAGTTGTTGACATGCCTACCTTACTGGACAATCTTATTCTACCTGCTTTAACCTAATTTTCCCAAACTGCTGCTTTATTGCTGCTAGACTGTGACTTGTATGCTGCATCAAATTTCCTTACAAGGGGTTGTATTACATTTTTTTTTAAATTGCTATGATGAAATAACATAACCAAGATTCAAATGGAATGACCCATCATGGTGGAGCAAAGACTTGATAACAAGGAGCAGGAATGCTGGCAGAAGCAGGAAGCTCTCCTCTTGAACCATAAGCCTCAGGAAAGCAAAGCATCTGCAAATAGTGTGTCTTTTCAATCCTCATGGACTGCCTCCAGGGACATACTTCCTCCAACGAGGCAACATCTCCTAAACCTTTCAGACAACACCAGCAAATGGGGGCCGAGTGTTCAAACACATGAGCCTATGGGAGACATTTTCATCTCAACCGTCATCAGAAGAGAACTTAATTTTTGGGTTCATGGTTTCAGAGTTTTTAGTTTATGGTCACCTGACCTACTGCTTTTATATACCACTCCATATAGCCAAAAGATGCTCCAACATATGTGTCTCATTTTAATAATGGAATTACTTCAGTTTTCGCTTTCATAGCAGTTCGTTAGTGGCTTACCTGCTTTACTAGCAATCCAACAATTTGATGTTGGCAGTAGATCACAGCACTGACATCATTTAGAACAGGAAATTCTGACAGCCATTGGGAGGCGAAAATGAACAAGTGGCTAACATCCCAGTATCTGCTTTGAGATCTCTTCCTCCCTCACGTCCAAACATATATCCATCAGGCTTCATCTCCTAAAGTGTCCCCCTCTTCCCTATGACAGGAAGGGAATAGGATTGTGCCTGTAACACATGGTTCTTTGGAAAACACTTAGTACTCAATTTTTAGCCTATAAGCATTTTGTCTACCGACCCATCAGTTCCAAGATGCTCTATCCATTTCAGGCTTAACTCATCTTTTGATGTGGGAGCCATTGCTTTTGTAGGGCAGGGGACTAGACTATGTCTTTGTGTTAAACAAGAGGTCAGGAATGGCTGGGCAATGGCTCTTGCTCTATTATTTATGGGCACCCTTCAGGATCTCTGGCTCTCTTGTCCTCACACTCTTGTGTGTCCTCTTTGTATATTTATAACGGCTCTTTTTCATCCCATTCAGTGGTTTCATGACTTGGTTTGACCCCCTGCAAGTTTAACCTTTGTTGTGTCTTTTATGTTCCTTCAGTGATATGCCTGAGACACTTCTCTGGGGCCAGACACATAGCTGAGACCAAAACAGTCAGCACTGACAGGGAGTTTGTACTCAGCAGAAGCAGGTGGGACATAGGCCAGGAATAAAAGAGTAAAATATATAATGGTTTTAAATGACAGATGCCATGGGAGATAGAATGCAGGAAGGGCAGAAATGGTATTGCTTTTTAAATATAATGATCCAGGAAAACGTCCCTGGTAGAGCTCTCTCTCTCTCTCTCTCTCTCTCTCTCTCTCTCTCTCTCTCTCTCTCTCTCTCTCTCTCTGTGTGTGTGTGTGTGTGTGTGTGTATGTGCATCCTTGTGTAAGAGTGTATGTGTGTTTGTGTTTAGGTATGTGCATATGTGTGTGGATGCTTAGATAATTCCTTTCTACTTTAGTTTTGGAGACAGGGTATTTCAATAGGACATGGAACTTATTAATTGACTCTGTGCCTCTGCCTCGTCAGCAAGCACAAGAAAGCCTCAGGTCTCTGCTTCCCCAGCCATGCAATTATAGGTATACAAAGTCATACCTGGCCATTTTTCTTGTATGGTATGGTAAGGTATGGTATGGTATGGTATGGTGTGGTATGGTATGGTACTAGAAATAGAACTGAGCTCCCGATGATAGCACAGGTCAAACTTTACTAATTGAGCCATGTGCCCAGTTTCTGCAACAGAGATCTTTAAAGAAATGTCAGAGAGAGCCAGCAGGGAGGCAAAACAGATTAGCAAGAGCAACTGTCCAGGAGGAGCGTAGACAAAGTCCCGGTACTCAGTGTGCAGAGAAAGAGGTACTCCATATCCAAGAAGGCTGTGACATCTATGTAACATTGTAGAGCCTTGGTATGAAGCCTCAAACTCCAGTGTCTGCACTCCCTGCTTCACATGAGCATGCTTTAACCTGTACTTGCTCAGGGTCCTGGGAGGCTGTTGTGCTTCTCTTTTTGTCTAAAATCCCCCCTCTTTTCTGAAGCTACTTCTAAAGCTCAAACCCAGTGCCATACCTTTCTATCAAGGTCTTTCCTTTCTAGTCAAACTAAGTCCCTTCCTCAGCAATGACTCCAATTTTGGGATAGAAATTTCTGTCGCTCCAATCACCTCAGCGATCGAGTTCATAAAAAGCACATGCAGTGCTCTTACTGTTTAATTTTTTAGCACAGGGATTTAGTATAACAAATTACCCTCTGTCTCATTTACAGCAACTAACATTCACCAACTTTCTGTTGAACAAAAGGGTAAGGTAAAATACTACTTTGGGGAGAAACGAGAAGTGTAATTAGTTCCTGGGGTGCAGTTATTAACAGCAAATCTAAGGCAATCATGTAGCAAGAGGCAAGTCAAATCCCGGCACTCAGAAATCAGTTTATCAATAAACGCAGCCAATGTTCTCTACCAGTCTTGCCAGTGTAATAAGAAAACATTTTCGGGTTCTCTTAAGGTTAAGAGGCAGCTTGTAAAAATCCCTTTTGATCACAAGCATTTAAGGACTCAGATCATAAAACAAAGGGCTGATAACATGAAGCTATCATTAGCTCTTAAGGAGCGTCAGAGGGTCTCATTTAATCATTTAGTGCTATTAAGTAGAAATTAGGTTTCCATGGAGGCAGTGACTTTGGATTTGCAGGATTCTGATCCTCATTTGTTCATCATTTTCCTCTGCAAGAAACACAAAAGAACAATTTTTTTCTCACTTCTAAATCTGTGAACCAGGGAGATAGCCTCTCTGGCCCAGTTTCTTCAGGGACTACAGGGAGAGACTGTGCACCCACTGCTTGTGGGAATGTTAAATGCAACAATGTAAATTCATTACTCTGACTCACTCTTGCTGTTGATGAGGGGGTCTGGAAATTTGAATCCTGTTGCTCTGGCCTTTCCTACCCTGTCATGGGTGGGATCAAATAATCAGTATAATTGAAATCTTGGGGGAGGAGGCAGTGCACTCCAGTTTGCTTCTGTTGTTATGATAAAATAATGACCAAAACCAACTTTGAAAATGCAAGACTATATTTTAGCCTACAATCCATCATCTAGGGGAGCCAAGGCAGGGGGTCAAGCAGGAACCAGGTAGCAGAAACTGAAGTAGAGACCATGAAGGAGTGTTACTTACTAGTTTGCTTAACCTCCCATGCTTAGCTACCTTCTTTATACTGCCCAGGGATGGCACCACCCACAGTGGGACGGATTCTTCTACACCAATGAAAATGCCTTAGAGACAAACCTGCAGGCAAATAGGATGGAGGCAGTTTCTCGGTTCCTAACCAGCACACAGAATCACAGCCCACCATGATACACGACATGGCCTAGGTTTATTTTGAGATGGGAAGAAATTGACAATCCCTTTCCAACTTTGTTTCAGGTCTGCTTTGGATCCTGGTGTAAGCTTTTTTGCCACTCTAATGAAGCAACCGACATGATCAACTCATAAAGAGGAATGCTTTATTTGAACTCAGGGTTTAAAGGTTTCACTCCAGGGTTAGTTGTCCCATAACACTGGGGCTTTCTTTGAGGCAGAACATCTATCTGAGTGGGCAAACCAAAATCCCACATGTCCTAATGCAGTTACCCAAAATATAAGCCACAAGCTGTGTTCTCTCACCTGATATGACTTCCTGAATATTTAGTTGTTGCTCAAGAAACAATCAAAGTGTCACGTGAGGCTCCCACCTCATCCTGCAGTCATGGGGAGGCTGTTAAATCAACAATAGACACATGTAGGAGCCAAGCCCCAGTTATGCTTTGCCTCTGTTGAGTTCTATCTAGCAAGACCTCTTATTCATGCAACAGATTAGGTCATTCTACAGAGATAATGTAGGAGAGGAAGCAGGGAAGCTGGAGTTTCATACACTGCAAGGAATGCATAAAACATTCAGCTATGTCCTTCATATAATTAGCTTTTCATTTATGTTTCCTAGAATTCTCTGTCTTCCTTTCTCTTTCCCTTTCCTTTGCTTCCCTTCCCACCTTCCCTTTGTCCTCATCCGTTGTCCTTCCCTTATCCTCCTTCCCTTTCTTTCCCTTCCTTCTCTTTTGATGTATATTTAATGAGCACTTTCTATGTGACCAGTATTGAACTCAATATTGCCTAGTACAGCATCAATATTACTGAAAAGCATTCTTCCTTATTTTGGATACCTTTCAAGAACTAGCTATATTTGAAGACACAGTAGGTATTTCCAAGTAGAAATGTATCTGACTATGTACCTAAAGTCTAGCCCATCTGATAAAAATGCCCTGAGCTAGATGGCTTCAGCTTAGGAATCTCAACTCCTTTGGTCTTTTATAGTCAGTCACACATTTACCTGCCATTATTTTTGCATACTCCCTTGAGTACTTTTTCTTCAGCATTGGTGTTTGAACACAGGCTTTATGTATGCTAGGAAAGTGTTCCACTTCTGACCTATAGTCCTTAACTGCCAAAATTTTAAGTCTGTAATTACTAGGGAATCTTTTTTGAGATGAGCCTGAGCTCTCCTGTTAGCACTGATTCTCCCTACAGGACCAACACTGAACCAATGTGCCTTCATTCATGCTTTCTGACAACTTTTACACTTGAGAACAGTTGTCCAGAGAGTATTCTGAGACTGGAAGCCCCCTGCCTGCTCCGGACTCCTTCAGCCCCTGCACCTTTGTTTGGGTTTTGATTCTTCTGGCCTCTCACTCACTCTCTCCTGCTTTCTAGTCGTTCCCTGCTGACTAGAATGTAAGGAAAATCTGCTGGTCAAATTTCAGTCACTCATCTGCCCTTCTTGTTATTGCTTCTGGAAAGTTCCTAGAGATACTGCCACATTTTGGAGAGAAGAGTTGAGGATTTTTTTCATTGGGTTTATAAAAATGTGGTTTTATTAGTTCTTTTGAAGTCCATACAAGGAGTTTTGATAATATTCACCCCCTGCTCCAACTCCTCCCAGATCCATAACTAACCAACTACCATTTCTCTCTCCTCCCCCCCACCTGTGTGTGTGTGTGTGTGTGTGTGTGTGTGTGTGTGTGTGTGTCCTGAGTCCAGTTTGTGTTGTGTGACTACTTCTGTCAATGAGGACTATCCTAGAGTGTGATTGGTATAGAAGTTGTTGCACCATTGAAGAAAACTGGCTCTCCACCTCTAATCAGCAATCAAGTGGCAATAGTTTTTCAGCTAGAGTAGGGCCTTCTTGCCCAGCTTACCTCCTCTGTTCTGTATTTTTCTGACTTGGGATCATGCAGGTCTTGTATGTACTATCACAATTTGTGTGAGTTCATATGTATACTTGCAATTTTCTGTGTAGAAAACAGGGTACTTAAAGTCATTCAATACCTTTGCCTTCCATAATTGTTCTATCTCTTCTGCATAAATCCCAGAGCCTTGAGGAAAGGGGTGTAATATAGACATTCCATTTAGGCTAAACAGTCCAAAGTGTCTTACTCTTTGTATGTTGAACAGCTGTGGGTCTCCGTGCTAATTTGCCATTTACTGCCATCTACTGCAATGGGAAGCTTCTCTGGTAAAGATTGAGAGATGCACCAATCTATAGGTACAGCAATAAGTCAATATGTGTTATTAAGTCCAATAGCAGAATAGTAGCAGAAATGGGGTTTGCCTTAGATTATATTTATGTATACTATTCCATATATTACAGGATAAGGACTTTTTGAAGAATAATATACAGTACTCACACTGATTTTCCAAAAGAATGTCTGAGACCCTAAGGGATAAATTGTTTTCTGAGATCAGCTGATAGTTTCAGAGTAGGGAACCAAGCCCAAGGGTTCCTGGCTGCCAGCTAGATTTTCTTTACATAAAAACATCCCAGTGAATGTGATTGTTGCGGGGAGGTTGGTAATGGGGGGAGGGTGGGGAGGAGAACACCCATATAGAAGGGGAGGGGGAGGGGCTAGGGGGATGTTGGCCCGGAAACCGGGAAAGAGAATAACAATCAAAATGTAAATAAGAAATACCCAAGTTAATAAAGATGGAAAAACAAAACATATTACCCTACCTGCTGGTGATCCATAGTTTCTCTTGAAAGTTTAATTTCTGGACACTCCTCAGCAATAGTCGTTTATCTTTTTCATTGAAGCACAGTACTTTTAGGACAATGTATTGGGTGCATCATAGAAGAAGGTAAACTTTCATATCAGTCCTACTAACTTGAGCTCTAGAGAAAAAATTAAATTAGGACAATTGTATCCTTTCTTATTTTGTTTTACAGACAAGGGGTTGGTAAAATATACCCTCCTTACCCCAAACAGTCCATATCTTTTATAAACAAAGTTTTATTGAAACACAAGCATGCCCATTCATTTATGTATCCATATTTGCTTTTAATCTTCAATTGCAGAGCTGACTAGTTGCCATGGAGACAGTATCACTTCAAAACCAAGCATCTTTACTATGTGGTAATGCAGGCAGTAGTTTGGCTGACCTCTGACACAAGGAGGTGGGAATTCCAATTCTGATTGTGATTACAGTCCTTGAATTTCTCTCAGTCCATCTGTGAAGCCTTTGCCTTTGACTCTATCATGATTGCTTTGGGTAATGAGAATTTAATTACACCATTTAAATAAATGCACAGAGTGAAAAGGTACTAGAAAGTTCAGGCCAGGTGAAAAAAGTACACACAGTACAATATAATTTATGCACATTATAAAACTAGAAATCAATACTATGGCTTATTTGTATACATGTTCAATAAATATATTAAAATGTGTAAGAATAATAGTCACAAACATTAGGGCCTTGGCTATCCTTGTATGTATGAGAAGGCAAAAAGGATATAATGGAGAAAATATAATGGAATGCTAATATTGGTAATATTTGACCTTTGTATCCTTGAGACTCATATTACTTTTTATATCTTGATATATCTTGAAAGTTTTAGAATTGCAGAAAAACTCCAGATAAATAAAGTAACCTTTATGTAACTTAACCTTTTGTTTAAGTCAATTAGTTTCTCTGACTTTTAGAGAAAACTTCCAATCACATTGTCTATGATCGTTGGTAAGGTTTTTATTCCTCTATTTGACATGCTACATACACACACAAAGAGACATGTGGATCTTCTAAATACAGATGTACATATGTGTGCTTTGGATACAATACACTTAAACCACACTTAGAACATATTTCTATAGGTGAGTGTTGTGGTATGAATGTTTGTAAACTTCATCCTCAGCTGACGGATCTATTTTGAAAGGTTGTGAAACCTTGTAGATACTGGCTGGAGGAAGTGGACTGGGCATGGAGTTTGTACAACTCACCCCTACAGTCTGCTCTCTGTCCTGTAATATGAATGCCATGGTCATATTTACACTCCTGGTGCCATTCTTTTCCCATTGCAAAGGACTAAATCCCTACAGACTCCAAGCTACAATCAACTATTCTTCCATTAAGTTGCTTCTCTTTATGATTTGGTCCCAGGAACAAGAAAAGTAAACAAATAGAGTGGTTACATTGGATATGGAATTGTACTACTCTTTCTTAAAAACTAGAGGAATTAATGTGAACAGTTTTCTAAGGGATAACGTTTTTCCTTCGTATATATCTCTGTTGGACTTTGCCTGTGGTGCATCTCTTCATTTCTCTTAATAATAAGCCCAAATTATACAAACTATTCCAGGCCTTATGCTTTTCCTGTAGATATTTCTTATTCAGAACATATGAATCTGACTCCATAAAATGATCCAATAGCATTTTATATAACTGGAGAAAACATCCACTGTGCAGAACTAAGGTACTTTTCTGTCACCATTAAAAGGCATCAGAAAGTCAACATCTTAGACAGTGCTATTTTATCATAGTAGAACCTGTACTGTGTTGGGGACAGGGCTGGAGGGAGTAGCAGTTAGGTGCATGCAATTACAAAATATGTTTCTGTCGAGCTTGCAGGATCTTCTTTTAATGAAGCACTCAAAACACATGGTAACCAGCCAGTATCTCTAAAGAATTCAAAAAGTTTAATGGCTTCCAATGAGTGAATCTGAGAAATCTTTATGACCCTGTAGCTCCATGACTTCTTTACAGTGGTAAGTATGGGTTTTTCATTCTAAATTTAAGTGGAACCGTGGTAGAAGACAAGTTATAAAATTCACAATTAAGCTGGAGAGAGAGGCTTCACTTTTCAGTGTAAAATGAAATCCTGAGGGTATAAATTGAAGGGGGAAATGTTCCCCTCCCCAATTAATTGAGACTGAGAATAAGGCTGGGATCTAGTCATGTGGTGGTTGCCTAGCAACTGATTCTTATTGTTGGAAAGAGGATGAGGGTACTTCAGCCACTGGGTACCACTTAAAGCACTGAGATGCCTGAAGGATGGGAAGAAGGGAAGTCTGTTCTTTTGGAAATTTCTACTTAAAGATGTCCAGGACTTATACTTACCGTTCCAGTAGCTTTTCCCTGTTAAAACAGATTCAATAAGAAAGCTCAGTTCAGTTGCCTGCTCTTTCCTGAAGCTTTCCCTGACTGTCCTCACGGAGCCCTAAATTCTAGGGCATTTATATTCTCTTTCATTCTAGGAATTTTACTGCTGTGTATGGGTTTCAGGGTCCTATCACTGTTGCTCGCTTATTTCTGTATTTCCCTCAATCTAATTGCTGGTTAGTTCATGCATTCCTTTATATTGCCAATACATACACCTATGCCTCCTAATTTGTAGATGACCTAGAATTTGAAGTATTGTTGAATGGAGACATAGATACATAGAAGAAAGTATCTAAACAAATTAAAAAGTCAATCAAGATTCTAAGAACATGTTACCTGTCATAAAGGTAGGTGGATAACTGTTTAACATGTATACATACAATGAGATCATTGGACTATACGCAGTTTGCTGGGAAGTAATTTGAAATCAGCCTATGTTAAATCATGTTCTGGGAGTTTGGTGCTATTAAGTTGTTTTTCCCTATTTTCCTTGTTTTGCCCTCCAGGCCACCTAGGGAATTCTGGCTGGTTCCTGAAGTGAGTTCAAATTATTATGCAATTGGCTGTGCTCTCCTATCCCTCAATAGGCATTTCTGCCTGCTTCTCTGCTTATTGGACTTTGCCTGTAGCTTATTGCTCCGTTTATTATCGCTCAGGTGCTTTTTCTCTTCTTTCATATTGGTGTGAAGTATTCTTTATCTTAGGTGGCACATGAAAGTTTTCTTGAGGAAAATCATGGTTCCCAGAGGCTGTTAAAATGTTTATTTATGACTGTAATAACCTCAGATCTACTCTGGATAATTCTTAAAAAGGACATTATGCATAGGGCTGTTTCCTGGAGTAGTGAGCTGCAGAGGAAACACCTTTGTCACAGGCAGGGTCTTCGCGTGAAGGATACCAGAGGGACTTTGTGTTGATTGTGTCATTAAAGGAGACTTTTAGGAAGGGATTTTTTTAAAAACCAATATATGCTCAAGAGGATTTAAACAAATGAACACCACCGATGGTTAATGGGAGGGTGTCCTAGTTTTCTTTCTATTGTTGTGATGAACATCATGACCAACAAACTTGGAAAGAAAAGAGTTCACTTCAGGTTAAAGAATACAGTCCAACATTAAGGGAAATTAGGGCAGTAACTCAAGCAAGCTCATGGAGGTAGGAACTAAAGCATGTAAACATGGATGGGCACTCCTTAATGGCCTGATCCCTATAGCTTACTCAGCTTATTTTCATAATCAACCCTAGAGTACCTTTGCAGGGTTAGCACTACCCACAGTTATTTGGTCTTTATCACATCAGCCATTAATCCAAAATTTGCTCACGAGCTATCTGATGGAGATGTTTTCTCAATTGAGTTTTCTTCTTCCTTGGTGATCTGGGATTGTGTCAATTTAACAGTAAATTCAGTCATCACAGGGAGATGTGAAGTTGTGTTTGCCAAAAATCTAGAACAGAATGATAACTGTGTGGAGGAATGCCTAGGAGCAGCCTTACAGGCACACCAGGAAAGGCACTACAGGATAGGTGACTTCAAATCCTTTCCTTTCTTTCCTGGAGTCTAAGGAAACTATTCTCAGCACTAGCCAGCTTCTTGGCTGTTAGCAGTGCTGGACAAGCTGGGATGGTTGCTCCATTGGTAACAGTACTTGCTGTTTTCATAGAGGATACAAGACCAATTTTCATTACCCACATTGTAAGAGCACACACTGCTTGTAACTATAATCCCAAGGGATATGATACCCTCTTCTGGCCTCTATAAACACCTGCATATATGTGACATAAGCAGAGATATATACAGATAAAAATTTTAAAAATATAATTAAAAGTTTAACTGGCAAAGAACTCATATTCTCTCTCTCTCTTTCTCTCCCTCCCTCTCTCCCTCTCTCTCTCCCTTTCTTTCTCCCCCCCTACACACACACACACACACACACACACACACACACACACACACACACACACACTTGTACCTTGTTGGCATTGCCCCTAACAAGTTTGCCTACATATCATCTATATCCTTTGTAAAACTGAATAGACACAAGTTTCCTTTGTTTAAACAAACACTTTAGCAAGTGTCCTACCTCACTAGCAATAGGCTAGAGAGCTTGTCTTAATATGAATCAGTTCTGAAACCATTCTTTGAGCTTCCATCTATGTTTACAGGGTAAATCATTTCACTGATCCAGCTTGGGTAACACACTCATCCCTATTTTGACAGGGCAGAGTCAACAGGGAGACAAAGTAGCCATTGCAACTTGCCAATGCACAGCAGATAATGATGAAACCAAGAGTTTCTAGAGAAGAGAGTAATGAACTGGATAAGAATCTTAGAAAATTGTCTACTTCAAAGACTCAGCATACTCATGGTCTACTTCAGCAAGATTTTCTTAGACTCCTGTGGTTTCTACAACTTTCCTTCCAATCCACCTAAACTATTCCATTTCTATACTATTTCTCTATAGATTTCTCAGTTGATCCCTGAGAGGCTAAACTGAAGAAAAGGGTCCATTTCTTACTCATCATTGTACAGCCACTACCTAATACAACAAGCAGTAACATGATCTAGAGTCTTGGTTAAGCAAGTACATGATGAATATAGTGTAAGCAGGCTCAGAAATTTTGTGCCAAGTTTACTTATTCTCTGGATACTCTGGATGAAGCCAACCTGGAAGCGTTTGTTAACCCTCACATAGTTATCTCCACTTAGAGCCACCCCTAACAGAAATGAAGTTGAAATTCTGGAATGCTAGCCTCCACTTGAAAGCTTTCACTGATTGAGGCTCTGGGTTTGGGATAGCATTGGGGTCAGACAGCTCTGTGTTAGAAGTGGACGTGGTATTTCTTGAATGACCATGGATGAGATACTTCATCTTTCTGCCCCTCTCTTAAGGTTACGATATTTGTACTTTGTAAAGTGTTGATGGAGATTAAACTTGATGGCATAAATACTGTATTCTGCTCTTGGTGGTAGCTCATATTTGTTGCCTGTTGAGGTTAAGACCGGGCTGGAGGCAATAATGGAAAGGAAATTAATTTTGGCTTCATGTTCCCTTTGGCTGCTACCTACCTTGTCTCAGTACTTCTTGCCCAGATATTACATCATTCGATCTGTTTTCACGATTTTAAATATTAGATTAATTTTGATTCCTCCCCTGTGCCATTCCTTCTTGGACATAAATGGTTTGTAATCTCTGTAGGTTTCTCTACTGAGTTTTAGAAGACATAAATTGCCTTAGGGTTGTTTGACATTCAAGGATAAATTGAAATAAAGGAGGGGACATCCTTATTGGCAGAGAACAAATGTTTCTTTTGTGGATCTCACTGCTGTGGTCATTGCTGTTGATGTCGCTGTACCAGTCATCTTTAGTATCTTTGGTTTCTTCTTGAATAGTGCCTTTCTGAGAACACAACGATCAATAGGTTATTCTTGTTTCTTGTTCTCTTGCAGTATCTGAAGTGATTAAGTCCACCAGAAGGATGATCTATAAGAAATAAAATGAGCAGCTCCGTTCCAGAGCCTGTCTTTCGGCATCTTTCCCTTGGGAACAGAGCGATGGATATTGACTTCTCTTTTATTTCTTTATAATTTCCCTGCACATGAAGCAGCAGTGAAATCTACTGTTATTTTGCTTTCCTCTTGGAAACTTGCCTGATTTAGTTATAAGTTTTAAGATATAATTGGGGTCCCCATAAAATTTTATCTTGGAGTATGAGAAATGTAAGCATGAAGTCTATATAGCAAGAATCCTGAATTTGCTAGGGTTCAGTTCAACCACACATGGGAAATAACAAGCTCAAATTGCAGTGGCAAGAATATCACAATCAGAGTCCCAGTAAATGGAGGTTGAAAGCTCATATGGTAACTATGTATTGGTTAAGATCATAGGTCTGTTCTCTTTTTATTCCCTTGCATCCTTTCTAAGACCTGTATCCCAATGGTTAACTCACTGTCTCAAGCCAGCAAGTTACATAATGCTCTTCCCTCTCCAAAAAACATATATACAGTAAGGGCAGCTGAGAGGCACTCTAATAATCCAAACTTCCCAGAAGAGGATCAAGACCATCTAAGCCACGTAGAAGTTGCAGAGAACAGCCTACAGGCTCAGACCACAAGTAGTTAGAGACAGAGAGAGAGAGAGAGAGAGAGAGAGAGAGAGAGAGAGAGAGAGAGAGAGAGAGAGAGGGAGAGAGAGACTCTGTCCAACTTATGATGCTGCCTTTAAGTTATGCAATGTGTTCCAGGTTTACAGTTCTTTTGGTTTGTATATGTTTGGCCCAGGGCATTGCACTATTAGAAAGTGTGGCCCTGTTGGAGTAGGTGTGGCCTTGTTGGAGTAGGTGTGTCACGGTGGATGTGGGATTTAATACCCTAGACCTAGCTGCCTGGAAGTCAGTATTCTGCAAGCAACCTTCAGATGAAGATGTAGAACTCCCAGCTCCTCCTGCATTATGTCTGCCTGGATGCTGCTATGTTCTTGCCTGAGGATAATGGACTGAACCTCCGAACATATCCAACCCCAATTAAATGTTACCCTTATAAGAGTTGCCTTGTTCATGGTGTCTGTTCACAGCAGTAACCCTAAGACAACAGTTATCATGAGCTATCACCCACACCAGGATGGCCTTTGTGATTCAGTTGTCTTTGTGTCATTTCTTATTCTGTAAAGAACCCCTCAACTATATTTTCATAAGTAACCCATGTAACATGCATAGGTCACCACATTGGACTTCGGTGATATCTTTGATTTGTTCTTGATTCGTATTTAGGATGAATAGACAGGTGTTCACATCTTCTTAGTAATAGTTTCTCACAACATCAGATATTGGCATTCACGGACTAAATAGAACAGAGGCCCAAAAGCACAGACAATAACACTTCTCCAACTCTTGATTGTAAGATTGCTAATCATAGCATGTAAAAACTTGGTTCTTGTCAGTGAAAATCTGGTCATCGTGACAGTCTTTACGTGTACAGATTCCTTCAGATACTCACCTCCTGTCATAAATACCTGTCAATAATAAAGTACCAGCCTCAGGGCCTGCCCCTCAAGGAAGTGATGGGAGAATCACAGACTCAAGGTTACTAATGATCTGGACTGCTCCTATGCACTCACTCTTATAAGTGTTTCCTGCTAACAACCCGAAGGACTATAAATTGTTGACACTAATCTTTTAGGGGACAATGCACATTAGTTGTTTCTCTAACAGAGTTCCATCCTTTCAGTGACTATTTAGTGAGCAGTGATGCCTCCAGTCTAGGATTCTACAGCAACATCCTAATTTGTGCTGTGTTTCATGTTTTTGCACATGTACAATGTACACATGAGTGTTGAGGGCTGTAGTCAACCATTATCTTTTTGATTGCTCTCTACCTTATGTTTTGAGGCAGGAACACTCAATAAACTAGAGCTCATTTATTCAGCTAAGCCAGCTTCCCTGGAAGCTTCAGGAACCTATGGTTTAATGCCCCTCCAGTACCCAAATTATAGGGTGTATGACTGTGTGTAGCTTTTTCATGGGTGCCAAGGATCTAAACCCAGTTTTGAACATGTGAACCACCAGCACTTTACCCACTGAGCCATCTCTCCACCCATGTGTGCATATGTTTTGTGTTCTTCCTCATTGTATTACAGCTTGTGGTGTTGTCTGTTCAGTATCCCCAACAAAAGGTCACCTACACTTGCCCTATGTAGCCATTCCACACCAACTTGGGTATTACTAACCCTTGCAGCCTTGACCTGTATGCCCTGTCTGGTTCAACTCTTTTCTATCTGTGTCATCTTTATTGTTTTCATGGATTTTGAATACTTTTGTCATTGAGCTCATCACTGTGTTGCTATAAATGGATTATACACCGTGGAAAACAGAAAACATGTTGTTTCAGGGTTGTAGCTGATCTTTTTGTTTAAAAGAGGCATTTAAGGCAAGGTTTTTATTTATTATTATTCTGATATTGAACTTAATCATGGAAAAATGATTCTCCCTAACTCCCTATCTACCTGGACATGATGCTGGATTCTGCATGCCACTGGGAGAGATGGGCTTACTGGTTATTCAACGACATCTTCCTATTTCACACGTTTATCATCGAATTCTCTTGTTCTGCCTTTAATCACCAGGAGAAAAAAAGAAAGCTCAGAAATTAAAAGTAGTCACTTTGAGTTATTTCTACACCAGTTGGGGGAAAGGAGGACATTTATTTTTCTTCAGGAAGTTAGCAAAATGATGTTATTTTTATTTATCACTACGGGGTTCCAAGCAGCATCTTGCCTAATTATGCTAATTGAATTATTCACATTACTCATGAGTTAATATTGTCTTACCCCATGTTTCTAGCTCATTAAGTAATAACCAAAATCCAAGTAATTAAGGTATTTAGAAAACGAATCTACTGTCAATCCTGTTTTTCTTTGAATGGTTAGAAAGAATACATGTAACCCTTGGCTTTTAATACTTTCCTGGGGTGACCACCTCCTCATGACACCTTCTAAATTTCCATATTTTGTGTCCTTGAGGCTCTTTACTATTAGCTACCATAATTTATAAATACAGTATTAGATTAATAAAAGAGGATGGAGAATGAAGAATGGAGAGGTCTCCCTTGTACACCCAGTCCTATCTGTTTGCTAGTCTTCTCAGTATTTTACACACAGAGATTAGTATATTTTACATGCCCAGGACTTTAGCAGCATCTATGAGACTGTAAAGGTAAGCTTGCTTGAGTCCCATTCTGATTCTGTCTCCAGAAGACTTTATCAGTTGAGGTATCTAGAAATCCAGAGAGAAGGTTGCATTATCCCACAAATTCATTTAATGTCCAAGCCTGCCAACTGTCTGGTTTAGGGTGCTCTCTGTAAACTTTAAAAGCACATTTTCAAAATCACTAATAATAATAATAGTCCACATGAATGAGGCTCAATGTGGAAATTTGGGTCTCATATACAATATGTAATGGCCAAATCAATGCAATTAGTATTTCTCCTTGAACATGTTTTATATCTTTGAATGGAAAACTTTTAATGTTTTCTTATAATGCTTACTATACTATATAACATATTATTATGAACTGTTGTGAGTTTGCTGTGCCCTAGAACCTACTCTCTAGTTATACTATTTCACTCTACAATTATGAAATCATCTTTTGGCCTGCATGCATGAGTGGCAACATAAGGTCTTTGTTTTGTTGCATCTGGCTTATTTCATTTACATGGTCTATCTGGGTTCATCCATGTTACTGCAAATGCCAAGATTTCATTCTTTGCTACACTGGGAATAATATTCCTCTGTGAATGTAAACTGCCTTTGCTTCACTTGTTCACTCATGCATTCATGGTTAAATCCCCCTAAACCCCAGTGTTTGATGTCACAGCTTGGGCTACTGTAGGTAATGTTGCCCCAGACATGAACATGCTGATGCCTCTTGAACAAAATGCCCCGCTCTTAGAATCTCCCGTTCATTTTCTCTGCAGGAGTTCCTACTATAACTGCTGATGAGTCTGGACCCAGACTCTTTCCTTTGTTCCCTGCAGAGGTACTGTGTACAGGAGTCTCAAAACCATAAAAACAGAATGGGGACATCGGGCTTGTTTAACAGATGCAGGAGAGTTTTGATGCTTAAGTGAAATCTTCCAAAAGCCAAGTGCAAGCTTGGCTTGAAAATGCAAAGTATTCACATCCTGCACCTTTGAAGAAGCGGTTTGAGCCTTGCAGCTCTCTGTCCTTCCTAGTTTACTTGTATTGCTGTAGTTAACTATAACCAAAGAAATGTGGTGGTTTGAATGAGAACGGCTCCCATAGACTCAGGTATTTGAAATTTTGGTCACCAGTTGTTGGAACTGTTTGGAAAGGATGAGTGGTTATGGCTTTGTTGGAGAAGGTGTGTCAGTAGGGATAGGATTTGACATCTTAAGAGCCCACATCATTCTCAATGAGTTTTTCCTCTTGGCCTCACTGTGGTTGTTATATCAGGATTTAAACTTCAGCTACTGCTTCAGAACCATGACTGCTTATCTGTTGTCATGCTCCCTGCCATAAGGGTCATGAAAACACACTCTGAAACTTTAAGGAAGCCCCCAGTTTAATGCTTTTTTATAAGTTCCCTTGGTTATGATATTTTGCCATGGCAATAAGACAGTAACTGAGCCAAGCAATTTGGGGAGAAAAGGGTTTATTTGGGTTATAGATATGGTTCCCCATGATAGAAAGTCAAGGCAGGAACCTGGAGATGGAGATAAACCAGAGGACATGAAAAAACATTGCTTATAGATTTCTTTCTAGGCTTGCTGTACCTGTTAAGTGTTCACGAACCACAAGGACCACCAAGGAGCCTATTCTAATGCAATCACACTAGGCTCTTTGTATTCAAGCTCCAGCTTGGGCTCTTACCCACTCTGACACAATAAGACAGGAGGGTGAAGCCCCCAGCCCAGTTTTAAGCAAGTATTTATAGGAGTAAGCAAACAAGCAAGGGGGTATCCAGCTTGGCATACATCTATCTGATTGTGGAGCTATTGTGGAATTTGTTGCCCTTTAAAATGATTGGCTGGTGCTGGGAGCCAAATCATTAACTTGGCTTCTGCTTTCCTCCTGATTGGTGGTTGTTGAGGAGTGACTTGGAAATGAATGTTAGGTGCAGGCTTGTTATTTAATAACCTGGAAACCAGTGTTAAGTGTGCAGGTTTATTGGTTGCCTTGAGTTCAACCTTAGGTCAGCTTCTCTAAGATGGAGTCCAAACCCTAGATGGAATTGGTCTGATCTCTCAGGCTCACTTCCGCCTGAGAGTGGTGGTGCCACATGCAGTGATCTCCTACATTAACTATCAGCTAGAATAATACTCCAAAGACATGACTCTGACCTAATCTGAGAGATAATTTCACCAGCACAGTCTATGTGGTTTCAATCTCGGGCATATATCTTGCTTCTTGAATCTGCGAAGTAAACAAGTTTCATGTTTCAAGATAGTATTTTATCTCATAGCCAGAGCTGTCTGAGCAACAAGTAATTGAAATGAAAAATTTAAAGTTCTAATGTTGACTAAAATAACTTTGGCTAATAATGGAAAAAGTCAAGGGCAACTGGTGTTATGTCTTTATATAACTTGGGAGTCAAGCTATGTCATTTGAACCAATCTTGTTTTGATCCTTATTTTTCTCTGAGGCACCCTTAGTCAGGTTAATATTGGATCAACAGTCTGAACTGAATGCATCTCCTTCCAAGTGATTCTTTCAAAAGTATTGGCATCAAATGTAAGGAAAATTTTTAAACTGCTTGGTATTATCTGATCAAGAGTCAGATTATTACAGATGTTCTGGTCCAGTTTTTGGCTACATCCCTTGGTTTGGATCTAGAGCCAGTTCTACCCAGATTCCAAGTGAGAGACAGTTACTCAGAAGACAACCACTGTTTCCTCCCTGATTAAAATAAATACAGTTGATTGATAGTTAGGAGGTAACCTTTGTACTCAGTAAATGGAGATCCTAGAAAGAAGTGGAAAATCAAGTTAAGCAGACAAATCATCTTCCTGGTCCTTCCAGGTCTTTGATTGCTCCTGGACAGATCTGATGGGTTCTACCATTGCATTGATTGTGGCGAATTTTCAGGGTGGTCTGTACAGAGTGGTAATCAAGGATAACCCTCCCTACACAAACCTGTGTGAATTGTTAGGTAGTCAATATTCACAGCTCAACGTACCATGCCCATGCCCTGAGAGCTTCTCTTACATAAAGGTACCAGTATCCATATTGTGATTTCAACTGATGCTATATCACAGCATCAAGTAAAACGGAGCATCATACTTTGCAAGATATACTTACCATTTCTCTCATTTTGGAAATAACAATAACAAAACTAAATTGTTAATTTAGTAGCCTCAATTGAAAAATGTAAATCCTGCTGGCCACAGATAAAGAGATGTGGCCGTGTTAAAGGTTTGGGTTCACTAAGTTCAGTCAATACTTCCTCTTGAAATGTTTTCAAGGGGGAAAAATTTTAATGTTTGCCTTTCATTCACGTGAAAACTAAAATGTTCCATGGCAAAAGCCTTTTAGTCCACAAAACCTGTAAGTCGGGCTGGGTTGCCACATCTAATTCTGCCACCACAATCCCTTGTTTATGGACAGTAGCTCTCTGAGATTTCTGAAACTCATCCAAGGATTCTGATTACCCTGGGAGGAGACAGATTCCTGTCTGACAATCCTTCCAATTTCTTCTCACTCTTCTCCCAGTTATAAGGTTAACTATCAAAATATCTGTTTCCTTTCACTCTCTGCTAGACTCTCTGTGCTCATCCAACTCATTCCCAAGACTGTGATCTTGACTTGAGTCTTTGTAGAAGTCCCTTGCTTCTCCAGCTATTGACAGACTGCCTGGACAGGACCATCACAGGTTGTATCACACCCTCAATGTTTGGAGAAGATCTATACATGAATATTCTCTCATCACCTCTGTGGAAATTACAACTGGAAGTCATAGGTATTGCATACAGAGTCTCATTTAAACCCCGAGCGTATGTACTCAGCGATGTGTTCCTGTTCACAATATTGTGGGTTCTTCATAAAAAGCCCAGATGAAATGGTTGCCATTTAATTGGGCTAACTCATATGATGTGATGGATTAAAAGTGGCATGTTCGTAGGTTTTAGCCTTCTGAAACCGTAGTTCACATCTAAGGAATTACTCAGTCTCAGAGTGAAATATTAGAATTTCTCAGATTGGAATTATTTAAATAAAATACTTTATCTGTATTAAACATGTGAAGGCCCTTAGTATCTCATAGGATTTGGTTTGTATTAAGTATTGAAAGACAAATTAGAGCTGATTTAACAGTAGCTGCTTGTGCCAAGGTTCTGTGCAAATACTAGGCTATATATTAGAAGAACATCATCAGATTTCAGTATTAGGAGGGGCAGAGGTGGGAGATTTTCTGGATACCATTTCCACTGATACCAAGTGGTGAAGATGCTGACATTGTTACCTTATTACTAGTGAACTGTATCTAGTAATGAAAGAAAGTACTATGCAAGTCCTATTGCCTTTGGCTGCCTGGAGCAAATCTATCTCAAGGATCAGTGAGCAGATGGTCACACTCATTAAGAAGTCACAGAACTCTGTCCTAGTGTTGCCAGGAGTTGGTGTTTAAACCTGGTGTTTCTAGGTTCTTGGTGTCTTATTTAAGACTAGAGAAGGAGGCACACAGAAACTGCAAAGTAGGGTTAGTCAAAGCAAAGAAACACTGCAGTTTACATACATTCTCTGTCCAAAGTGACATTGGTTTTCATAACTGCAGGACTATTGAAAGGCCCTCATTATTGTCTGGGCTTTCTTTCTAGGGGGTTCAAAAGAAGAAAGTGTTTAGTTGCTTAGAGACACAGCACAGATGGTTTTATTTTAAATGACAGGTTCAGAATAGATAAGCCTTTAATCATTTCATCTGCTCCTTCCTATGATGAATCTGACTGTCATCATATTCATGCCTATTTATGTATAGTCATAATGTGGTAAATAGGAATTGTCCCCCAAAGTTTGTGCACAGGACAGTTTACTTGATTATGTATCCACTCCAAACTAGTTTAGACAAGCAAAGCCCTCTTACTTTTATATAAGAATAACTTGAGGGCTGGAGAGATGGCTCAGCGGCTAAGAGCACCCGACTACTCTTCCAGAGGTCCTGAGTTCAATTCCCAGCAACCACATGGTGGCTCACAACCATCTGTAAAGAGATCCGATGCCCTCTTCTGGTGTATCTGAAGACAGCTACAGTGTACTTATATATAATAAATGAATAAATCTTTAAAAAAAAGAATAACTTGAATTTAAATAGAAATTTCCCAATGAAGGGGAGTTTGTAATGATAGTTGAGAGGAGTAGAAACGTACTCTATTGTTTGGAGAGAGAGGTGCATGCAGCTTGATGAAGGTGGAGGCCCTAGGTTCCTAAGTGCTTTGTTAGAAGAAAGGCCTGCTGCTTTGGTTGGTTCATATGAAAATTCCTAGCTCCTAGTGAATTGTTAAAAGGTAAGTGTGGGGATGATTATGGTCAGGTGGAGTCCCAGGTTATGCTATTCCCCTTGTTTACCTGCTTCACTAGGAAACATTCAGTGCATTGTCTTGGTGGGGACACAAACATTCTAAACTGTGGGTTTTCTTTATTATCTTATAGAGTCATGGCTTTATTCTGGAATTTCAGCTGTGAAGTACCAGAGCATGAGAAGTTAAAAGACATGAATTAAAGTCCCATTTAATCTGTCACCTTATTTCATGAATTCTTGAAAACCTGCCATCTCTGTGAGCTTCATGTTACCCACAAAACAGAGAGAATATACTTCTCATTAGATTATTCTAAGATTTTTAAAACATGACACATTAAGGACTTTGCGTGGTGAAAAGTAACAAGAGTCCTGTGATGATTTTATTGTGTTTTTTTCCCCGCCTCTAAGGGAAAAGCCAGCAGGCTCAATAAACACAGCATTAAAATATAAATACATGAATGAACAACCTAGATGCCCTTAATGAAAACATATGAGCATCCTTTTTCTAATGGAAGGTCCCCTCTGGCATGGATAGATGGTAGCAGCCGGTTCATTTTCTAGATTTCCAGCAGATTAACTGCTTGTCTGAACTCCTGAAATAGGAGTGATGAGCCTCAGAGGAGATGGACTCATCTGTTTTCCTCTCAGTAATGAGAAGTTAGCACTGTGCCCAGAGCACTCAGCTTCTTCTCTAAATGTCTGTGGTTCCTACCTCACCTGCCATGCCCATCACTAGGTACCCAGGCCAGGCAGACTGGGGTATTAAGCAGTTGAGAGCCAGCAAGTAGGGCGAGTGTGAAACTGCTATAAAAATGAGACATCAATGATCCCACACATACCTCTTCAAACATTCTGGGTCTCTCATAGTACAACTCTGGCCATATGCCTCAGTGGTTCTCAGAGTGGTTTCTTGAGTATCAGTGTTACTACCTTCTGAGAATCTGATAAAAATAAGAATACTTTGAAGTATATCCCAGATTAAATAAATAAGAAACTCTAGAATTTGACCCTCAAAAATCAGTGTTCTTCCTGAGAGACACAGCCAGAATACAGCAAATACATAGGCGAATGCCAGCAGCAAACCACGGGAACTGAGAATGAGACCCCTGTTGAAGGATACAAAGAAAGGACTGAAAGAGCTTGAAGGGGCTTGAGACCCCATATGAACAACAATGCCAACCAACCAGAGCTTCCAGGGACTAAGCCACTACCCAAAGACTATACATAAACTGAATAACAGTTGAAATGTAAATAAGAAATACCCAATTTAATAAAGATGGAGAAAAAATCAGTGTTCTATCCAGTTTGGGGGTGGGATTAGTTGAATTTAAGATTGACAATGTCATTGTATCTTCACTGAATTATTGTATCCCTCTCACTATGACAAGGAGGAGTGTAGTATCGTAATGATATCTGATATAGCTTAGCCCAGATTTCTCATGGGAGTTCTTTGTGGATTGTGTGGGACTTTTAATGAGTTAGTAATTTATGATATGAAGGAAATTGCCTAACACTATCTGCATATAATGCAAGATAAAGTGCCGAAAGTGTCTGCTATCACTTTTCCTTAAGAAAACTTCAGGAAGATGTATGGAAGAACAAGAGAATGGGCAAAGTAACTAGGGGGTGAGTCAGTCTAGGTCTGTACCCCCAACTTGTTCCATACTGTGCTGTCTGAGATGCTCCCACATCTTGCCACCAATGCTGTCCAGACAGAAGCATTCACAAGCAAAGTGTAGCCTGTCTTAACACATTTTGTACAGGATGACTCAGGTGTACATAGCACGCTTATTTTTCACGGGCGTATGTTTACTGAGAGATTACAATATAATCACCATGGGCCTCAATGTTGAGTTTCTTCAAGCATTCCATTGGCAGAGTCACAAATTATTACACAATGTTAGAGTCCTAGGTCACCTTTCATTCAGGCCCCCTGATCTGCACATAACACAAACTCAGACCACAGCATTATCTGAGTCCATCACTGTGCTAACAGCCAAAGCCACTGTCCGGAGAAGCAAAGTTTGGGTTTGTTCTGCACGTCCTTCAGATTCAAGCCCATTCATCTCCTAAACAAGCCTTTGCACATCACTCTGAATAGTTTCATTGGGGATCGATAAGACAATATAAGGATGAATGACCCCTAACCTTATAGACATCACAAAGCAGGAGTTTGCTTATTGGAATGGCCGGAGATGTGTCTTTGAGTCTTTCTGATAGCTATAGAGTTTTGCCTTGTGGGTATTCAATGGGCATCACAGTGTGATTTCCTCATGAGTTACATTTCTCTTGCACAACCAATTTGATGATGAGAACTGCTGTGATAAACATGTGCATGCAGACAGCACACCAAAAAATGAAATAAAGTAGAAAATTATTTTCAAGCTTTGCCACTAGAGATGGGAAAGCCATAAACAAGCTTTTCCATGCTAACTACACTCTGTGTGTTTATATTCATCAATGAATGCTAATAAGACACACCAGTGCTGACTGCCTTGGGCAGAAATAAATATTATGCACTCATAGTAATTAATTTATGGCACAGTGCAGTCAGTAAAGTGAATTTGTGAAATTCGTAGAGTACTTGACAGCTTCTTATTGAAGCAGAAATAAAATCCAGCCAGTAAATGTACAACGCAAAAGAAGAGCATTTAGTGATCGCCACAAGGATTATATTAAGTGATCTGGGGTTCTTTATTCTTCTACACAACCCAGGGGTTGCACGATAATGTCATTGCAACTTGTGTTTAGTGTTTTATAAATGGAGTAAATGATGACTAGAATGAAAGTTTTCGAATTCTGCCAGAATTCTTGACGATTTACACACACACAAACACACACACACACACACACACACACACACACACACACACACACACAGGCATGCTTGCATGCACACACGCATGCATGCATACGTCAATCATCTCCAATGAAACCATCCATAATTACTTACAAATGACATATCATTAAATCCTTGAAGAGAGAAATGGGTTTCAATCTGAAGAATGCATAGAACAAAAGCATTGTTTGGTTCTCTCATGTTATCTATGTATGAGCTGCTGTGTCTGATAGCCCTTAATGTGGATCTGTGCAGAAGCTCCCAATGTAAAGATATCCATTCAAATCTTATCAAAGCCACAGCAATTCGCAAACTACTATTTCACAGGCCTGCAAATGGTTTGACAGGTAGATATAATTATCATAGCAACTGAAATAGTTTAGCAATCTCTTGCCCCTAAGTAGGAAATCATTTTAATTATATTTATTAACTGACTAAAGATTGATTGTGTTTGTCTACCATGACATGCTTATGGAGGTCAGAGGATGAATTGTGGTAATCAATTCTTTATTTCCACTTTATGGAACCTGGAGATCAAACTCAGGCAGCAAGCCTTGGCAGCAAAAACCTTTGTCTGCTGAGCCATCTTGCAGGCCCTAGTTAAACGATCTTGTTGGCAGAAATCTGGGCAAGCAGTTTTTTAAAGGATCCTAGTATGAAGTGATTGCGAAAAGAAAACAAAATATGAAAAGACTATTGGAAAACGATAGCATTTCAGAATGCATGCTTACAACTAAAGTCACAGCAGAGGGATATGAGTCTCCCTACAGAGCTGATTCCTCTTCAAGCCAGCATCTTTATACCGCAAGTCAGTGGATCATGTGACCTCAGAGGAGAGAAAGCAGTGGGTTTCCCAGGAAAGGCGGGTCCCCATTGGTGAAGATTCAGGAAGCCTAGATTCAGTACGAAATAGCAGGTAGAGTTACACACCTCATCCCAACGTTATCCAGGAGAAATCACCTGGGAAATAAAGTCACAAACAAGCTGATTTATGAACAAATGGACTTGTATAACAGAGAAGCATAACCTTGTGCTCATTAAGAGTCTTGGACACCACGCACCTCAACAAATATTAATCCAGAATTCCTCCTGTCAAAAGGAAATGCAGGGACAAAGAGTGGAGCAGAAACTGAAGGAAAGGCCATCCAGAGACTGCCTCAGCTAAGGGATCCATCCCATCTGATGACACCAAACCCAGACACTATTGCTGATCCCAAGAAGTGCTTACAGGAGCATGGTATAGCTGTCCCTCAAGAGGCTCTGCCAGATCCGGACAATTACAGATGCAGATATACACAGTCAAACATTGGACTGAGTGTGGGGACCCCAATGGGAAAGTTAGGGCAAGGACTGTAGGAGCTGAAAGGGTTTGCAACCTCACAGAAAGAACAACATTATCAACTAACTAGACACCCCGAAGCTCCCAGGTACCAAACCACCAACCAAGGAGTACACAGTGGGCATCCATGGCTCCAGCTGGATATGTAGCAGAAGATGACCTTATCTGTCATCACTGGGTTGGAAGCCTCTTGGTCCTGTGGAAGTTTGATGACTCAGGATAGGGGAATGCTAGACAGCTGAGGCAGGAGTGGTTGGTCCAGTGGGGGAGTACCTTCATTGAGGCAGGGGAAAGAGGAGGGGATAGGGGCATGTGTAGGGGAACTTGGGAAGGGGAATAACATGTGAAATAAATAAAACAACTAACAAAAAATGAAAAAAATGTGGTTTGGGTAAGAAACCAATTAGGTTCTTGCTTTTTACCAAGGTTTGCTTCTTAAGTGGGTTTAAGAATTAATTAGTCATGATTCCACAGTTCTCTGTGAGGGTTACTGCATAAACACAGCAATAGGAAGTATGTTGTCCTTGCTACTTCTCTGCGTAATTTTTTTCTATTCTCCATTTCCCACCCCTATTCTTTATATATTTTTCCATTTTATATTAAATTTACCATTTTCCTCTCGCCTTACCCTCATTCTCCCTTTCCATAAATCTCTCCTTGCCTACTTTCCTGCTGTAGTCCTTTATTTCTCCTTCCCAGCCTCTGCCCTCCCTGCCTATTCTCCTTGTCTGTCTTCTTCTTTGGTTTGGACAGTCATAATTTCTGTTCCTAGGTTGCTAGGACACTTGCCATAATCTGACTGATTCTTCCAGTTCTTCTGTCTAATCTGTCCCTTGTGTCTAGCACTGTAACAACAGTTGTTATATTTAATTTGGCAAATAAGTAAATAATCTGAATACCTATATATAATAATTGAGGTGACAATTCAAAACATGGGAGAAAAAGGGAGATGATTCTTCAAAGCCCCGATTTTCCTCCTACCACTCCTTCAAAAAGGCTTATCTCAGTAGACCCCAGTGTTTCAGAATAAACTCCATTAGGTTTAAGGATGCTCTGACAGATCTCCAGTTCTTGACCACGGTATGCTTTGTACAGCTGGCACAAGGCTGATAAAGTTCACTATCCCCACCAGCCAGCACTGAACCGGAGCTGTCTCAACTGCCTGACTCATTACCCATCCCATCTGTCTATGATGCTCCTCTGGCAGTCAGAGAGCTTGATGTATTATTCATCTCATCATATTAGAAAGATTGTATAACCACCAGGCTATCAAAAGCAGGGGACCAGAAATAATGGGGAACAGGTCTTTCAAGGACTTACCCCCTTTGTCTTAATGTCAAGGAGAATAATGCTATTTGGCATGGTGTGGGGGTAGGAGTGGACTCTGAATGGAAATGAAAACAACCACAGATCCAAACAAGTATTTGTAACTTCATAATGGTCAGATTCATCAACTTTGTTTAAGAAAAGGAAGTACAGCAAGGTACAATATGTCAAATATCAAAAAGGTACATTTTGATCCATGATAATTCTGTAGAGACTGAGATTGTGTTGCTTGGTGATGGTCTTGCCATCTTGGTTTGTATAAGTACTCTGTGATATGTCCCCTGACATATCATTCTGCATTTATCAGAATACACAGTTTTCTTTTTTTTTTGATGTGTGGCTACATTACACTTCATTTGGCCAAAACATTCCATAACCATTAACCAATTTTAGGGATTCAAAAATGTCCCATGAGCATACTGTAGCACAGTACAGTTTATTTATAAATACAATGAAATAGAGAAAACTGTTCTGTGGATGGCTCAATGATGTCTGTAGGGTGATATGTTGGCCATAAATGTGAATAAATATAAGACATTAGCATGAATCATAGTTTGTATTGTTAATTTGCTAGATAGATTGGGTGAATTATGATCTTACATCAGAATGTTCGTTAGCTACCCTGGGGTAGTTTACTCAGCACCACACCTTGCTCGTTAAAGCTTTCTAATACCTAGTAAGAGTCAAGCTAATCAATGCAGAGCAAATTCTCATCACCAATAGACCTAAACTCTATGGAGTATATGCAAATGCAATGCAGAATGTGAAGTCTAGGAGTTCAAAGGACAGAGCTCTCAGAAAGCCCAGGAGAGGCAAAGAGTGCTTATGCAGATGTGAATACCACCAAACACGTCTGAAGTATTCCTGATAATTACCTCACACAGTTTCAAAATGCCATTGGCAAGCCCATCCTCCAGGTCTACCCTTCAGGCTTTGACTGTGATTCTGCAATGGCTCATAGAATCTGAGCAGGATGTGTACAGTAGCCCTTTGACCTTTGCAGCACAGAGATGTTGCTAGGAGACAAAGTACTTCCATTTTCCACCTCACTCTGGAGCTATAAGAGCTCTGCCTCTCGGCTTTCCATATTTACTTTTCGAAGAAAAGAGGTTTCTTAGTTTCTTTTTTTCATATCCACTCTCCCAAATACTCCTGAAATGGTGCGGTTGGATACTGTACCCATATATTCTTATAATTCTCCTCCCACAGTCAAATCTCCGTGTTGTTTTGTGAGTGTTTTATTGTCAGAAGTATGCAAATTACTTTTGTTGGCAAGATAATAGAGTTATCTGGGAAAGCGGTACCTTGTTTAAAAGATCACCTCTATCACATTGTCCTCTAAGCAAATATATGGGGGTATTTTCTTGCTTAATGATTGATATGGGACGGTCTCTGTGGGTAGCACTGCTCGTGGGCAGGTGGCCATCGAGTTGTGTAAAAAAAGCAGAGTGTGCATGTCGTGGGCATTCAGTCAGTATGCACCATTCTTCCATGGTGGTGGATATATGTTTCCCGCCTCAGGCTCCATCTTGAGTTTCTGTACTGACTTCCCTTTGTGATGGGCTGTGAACAATATGTATAAACCAGATAAAAACCTTTGTTCCCAGAAGTTGCTTCTGTTCGTGGTATTTTTTATCAGAATAGAAAGCAAACTAGGACAATGAGAAAACATTGGACTGGCTCTATTTGGTTCACTTAGCTGATCCAATCAGCTTATGACCAAAGGTGGTATTATATAACGTACCTATGGGCTGGTTTATTGAGAGCACAGAGGGACCAACCTTCAGGACACACAGATGTGGTTGTGGCTGAGAAGAGATAGGATTCCACACATTGAAAAGGGCAGCGTTAGTGTGATGCTCATCGGCTGGAACCCTACAGAAAAATAGGTTTTTAATGATTTCCCAATTTAAAAGTAGTGTTCTAGGGAACTTAAACATCCTTGAGGATCTATGAGAAAATTTTAATTCATAGCAGTTTAATGACTGCTTCAAGATAATATTCACTGAGACAAAACCATTTGTATTTGGTATTTTTGGATCAAACTCAGTATCAAAGCATTGTAGTTTGAATGAAAGCTGTTGCTAATAGGCTAAATATTTCAACACTTGGTGCTCGGTTGGTGGTACAGTTTGGGGTGATTATGGAACCTTTAGGAGGTGGAGCCTTGCTGAAGGAAATGTATCACTGAGGGGCTGGACTACAGGGCATGCATAGAGATATGCTTCCTTTATTGTTCTTTCTTTCTACTTCCTGTATGTGGACAAAAATCTTATCTAGCTCCCACTGCCATGCCTTCCCCGGCATGCTAAGCCCTATTCTTCTGAAGACAGAAACCAAATGAACCCTGTCTTTCTTAATTTGCTTTTGGCTATGACATTTCATCACAGTGATGACAGATAACTAATACAGAAATGGTTTTATTCCATCCATTCATGTATGAGTATATATTTGTATTTGGGTGGCGGGATTTGTGGGTACCCCAGCACATGTTTGGAAGTTAGAGGTCACCCTTCAGGAGGCAGTTTCCTTCTTCCATTAGGTGGGTCCCAGGCATCAAATTGATGTCACTGAGCTTGGCAACAGGACTCTTTTACCCTGAACCATCTCATCATCCTCTACCTCACTTAAATGAGTGCTGATGCCTAGCAAATTGATACTTAAAATCTTATTCAACAATAACTGATATTCTTCCTTGTCCTTTTTTATATGAAATGTTCTCTCAACATCCATGTGAAATAGCTTTTATTACCAGGCTTTACCTTCCCGTCTGAAGAAACTGTGCTAACTTCTTGAGCACTTCAGGTTTGGTTCTATGCTGTGCCAATGACTTCTTAAATAATCAAACTGACCTTCAATATACCCTGTGATCCGGAGTGTTGTAAATAAAATCTATACTTCTGCCAATATATACACAGAACCAGAACTTCTCCTTCTCCAGCCCAAATTAGTTAGCCATCAAGTCCTGCTGCTTTCATTTTCTTGATGTCTGTCGATGCAGCTTTCATGTGGCTTTGACTTTGCCTAGCATTTCCAGCATTTCCTAACAATTTTTCAATGGCTCTCTAGTAGTTTCAATGGCCAAGTCTTCTTTCCCACACTGGCTTTCCAGAATCTTACTACCTTTAGCTCTTTGTGTCAATATTAGTCTGTTTCTCTGTTGTGGTAAAAAAAAATTTCTTAAGCTAGAAATTTCAAAAAGAATCTATATCTATATCTATATCTATGTCTATATCTGTATCTATCTATCTCTATCTCTCTATCTCTATCTCTATCTCTCTCTCTCTCTCTCTCTCTATATATATATATATATATATATATATATATATATATAGTTTTGAAAGCTATAAACTTAAGACAAACTAGCCTAATCTGATATATCTTTTGCAGAAGACTTCCCTGGTTTTATCACTACATTGGAGGGAAGCAGAATAGGAGAGATGACTGCATATAGAAGGTGTTAAGCTCAAGAGGTAAACTTGTTTTATACTAACTCATTCTTGTGAGATCTCACCCATTCTGCAAGGTCAGTGATGGAAAATATTACCTCTCATGGTATAATTATTCTAAAAGATGTTTCTGTCTGAATACCACCACTTAGTACCACCAATGAATTTTTCACATCAAAGATAAAGGAGAGAATCTTCTGCTTCAACCCCCCTTGTCAGGTAGAAGAAAACAGTCACAGGGGGCAGAGAGAGGGAGGGACCTGGATGGGAAAGGAAGATGATCAGTTATGGGGGAGGGGGCAGGAGAGAAGCCCTGAGGGCCAGCAGAAGGAATGGAAATATTCAGCCACAGGGGTTGGTGGGTGGGGGGTGGGGGAATCCTCAAGAAAGTACCAGAGACCAGGGAGGGGAGAGTGACCTTAGATAAAATGCCCCAAAGTGGGAGAGGGAACTTGTAGAACCCACCTCCAGTAGAAAGACAGGGGCATCATTTGGAGGGATAGGCTTGCCATCCCACAGTCAAAAAGTCCGACCCAGAACTGTTTCTGTCTAAAAGAACTGTAGGGGCAAAAGTGGAGAAGGGACTGAGGTTAAGGAGGCCCAGTTTTCAGCCCAACCCCAACTTGGGATCCATCTCAAAGGGAGGCTTCAAGGCCTGACATTATTACTGATGCTATGGTATGATTACAGACAGGAACCTAGCACGGCTGTCCTCTAAGAGCCCAAAAAGCAACTGCCTGAAACAGATGCAGATATGTACTGCAACCATCGTACTCAAGCCAGGACCCCTGTGGTTGAATTAGGAAAAGGTTGGAAGAAACTGGGGAGGAAGTTGATCCCACAGGAAGACCAGAAGTCTCAACTAACCTGAACCCCTGAGATCTCAACCAGGCAGCATACGTGAGCTGGTCCGAGGCCCCTGACACACATATAGCAGAAGACTGTCTGGTCTGGCCTCAGTGGGAAAAGAGGTGCTTAACCCTCAAGAGACTTGAGGTCCCAGGGAGTGGGGACACCAGTTGGGGGCAGGGGTGGGGGTAGGGGACATCCTTAAGACCTGGAAAGAGGGCAATGACTATATTGTAAGAGAAAAAGAAAGAAAGAAAGAAAGAAAGAAAGAAAGAAAGAAAGAGAGAAAGAAAGAAGAAAGAGAGAAAGAAAGAAAGAGAGAGAACGAAGGAGGAGGTGGAAGAAGAAGAAAAGAAGAAGAAGAAGAAGAAGGAGGAGGAGGAGGAGGAGGAGGAAAAGGAGGAGGAGGAAAGAAAGAAAGAAAGAAAGAAAGAAAGGAAGGAAGAAAGAAAGAAAGAAGACAGGCAAAAAGAAAAGAAATGAAGGGCTAGAAGTGAACAGACTGTAACTCCAGTTCCAGGGCCTGCAGTGCCTCTGGCCTCCAAGGGCACCTTCATTTATATGCACGTATTCACATGTAGGCACACACATACACATAATTAAAAATAATAAAAATCTAATCCCAAAACCATCAAGAAAAACTATGCTTTGTATTTTATTTTAAAATCGCCAGAGCCACCCTGAGAAAATTAAGATTTTGTTGTATCCTCATGGTTCTTTCATAGTTTAGTACATGGAGTATATGGAAATTAATTATCTTGGAGAAATACTACTTCTTCAGAGTTCTCCAAGTTTGTCATGGGAGCGATTTCCATGCTGCTGGTCTCACAGCTGGTGCTTTGACTAAGTGTTCTCCAACATACTGTCTCCTTATGCATTTGTATGAAGCCTTTTCTCAGAACCTTCCCTCAACCATTGCCACAGCTTCCTTTCCCTTTAGGGCTCAGGAGTACTGTGGAACTCTTCAGCAGTCTAAAGTCTCCGGTTGAATGTCACGACTTTTGAATCCCAATGTAAGTAAGTAAGTAAGTAAGTAAGCCACTTACTTCCCTCAGATAATCATTTTGTGTCATGATTTCTTTTGGTCTTTATAAAGCAATTATGAGCTAAAAGGAAATTTCACATGGAAGAGACAGTATGGGTCTAAATATGAGGGTCATTTTAAATGTCTGCCTTTCTAGAACCAATTCCTTCTTTCTGATGACTCATTACTGGTCTTTGTTTAGCTTCTTCACTCTGTTTTGTCTTTGCACTTGGTACAGGAAGGATGCTTCTCAATCCACCACCCCCAGGGATGATTGTTTTTTGGCCTAAGCTGAGTGGCGTGTTCTCCCCTTGCTGCTTGGCCACATGGTTCCATCAGAGAAGTGCCCTACAAGCAACTGGAGCCAAGCAGGCTCAAGGAAGCACTGCCAAGGTTTCGGGGAAACAGTACTCTCCCACCTTTAAGCCATCAGAGAAGGCTCAGGGCAGCACAGCAGACCACTGTGAACTCCAGAATGAAGTCAACATGCTGAAAGTCAGAAGAAAACAAGTTAACAAGAAATAGTGTCATAGCTGGGCCTTGTGTATCCCACATTTTTTAGCAATATGGTCTTTGACAACACAGAGAATCCTAACAGACACAGTCATTTTGAACCAACCATCATATTTTCACCTCCACACTTAAAGGTGCAGACAATACCTTTTATCTTCAAGAATTGCTGGGAAGATTTAAAAAGACTGTTAGAAAGAGCCAAATGACATGGAAACTTAACAAATTAGTTGTAGTTATATGTTTATTCATAAACACTTGGAAGAGTCTGGGATTTGGAATCCACATGAATCCAGAAGAAGTTCTACTATTTTTCTTGTTAGGTGGGTACCCTTGTGTAGTAGTTGCTTACCTTTCTGTTGCTGTGATGAAACCTCATGTTAATGAGATTCGTGGAAGGTGGGGAGCTCTTTGGATCTATAATTCCAAGGAGAGTCCATCATGGTGGTGAGGCATGACAACATGCATTGGCATGGTGTTAGGGGCAAAAAGCTGAGAGTTCACATTTCCAATGTCAAACACAATGCAGAAGGAAGGATCTAGAAATGGGCCGGGGCTATGAATTACAACAGCTGGGACCCAGTGACATATTTCCTCCAGCAAGGCTGCAGCACCAACAGGAGACGGAGCATTCACCTACTGGACCCGATGAGGGACAGGGAAAGTACCACATTTGTATTCCTGATATGCGTGTGTGTTAAAGGACTTGACATCTTTTTGGAAAAAATGGAACACATTAATGCTATAACTCTCGAAGTGTTTTTGACATTTTCAGAATCAGACCAGTGTCTGATATGTGGTTTTATTATTTTAGTAAATCATGATTTTCTTTATTCTTTTTCCCTTTCCATCTGTACTTGCCTCTTCTCGGGTGTGTGACTTTCTCCTGAAACACAATAAACTCTTTGAAAGACTGCTACTAGGAATCTGAATGTATCCTTGTAAGATAAGATAGCAATACAAACATTACCAAGACAGAAGAATACTAAAATGGTACAAGACCCACACCTATCAAGGCTGGAAAGATGGCTCAGTCTGTAGTGTATTAGGCATGCAAGCATAGAAATTAGTATTTAGGTGGCTGGCATCTGTAATGGATTAAGTGTGGCAGTGCATGTCTATTGTCTCAGTGCTAAGGAGGGGACATGACCCCTGCGGTTTGTTGGCCATCTAGTGTAGCAGGGTTGATGAATGTAAGTGGAGGTCCCTGACTCAGAATATAGGGTGGAGAAATGATTGAGGAAGACACCTGACACACACACACACACACACACACACACACAGAAACTTGCTTTAAGTGAATTTTGTCATAGTCACACTACCAACTACTGACACAACAGCACTCTCTGTTTTTAAGTGAGAAATAGTGGGGCCACCAAAAATATCTGGTGTTTTTAATTTTTTCAATTGTTCTAATTGTTTTTTTTAAACAAAATCTCAATTGTTTGATTTACCAGTGAAGACTTAGGAGCCAGATGCTGGGGTAAAGGCATGCTAGCTCAGAGAGGCAGAGAGAGCACTTGGTTGATCTTCCTCCTCAGCCATTCAAATTAGGAATGCCCTCTCTTAAACTTTCACAAAAAACCATCCATTAAACTGAAGCTCCTTCCCTTCTACTTCCTGTGTGTCTCTCTATCTGTCCTCCTGACTCCCTCTTACTCTCTATGGTTTTTAACCTTAGAAATCCTGAGTTCACTTCCCTACCAACTGTTTGTTTGTTCTGCCTCTTGACCATGGTTGACTTTATTTAATCCTGTTTACAACATTTAAGCAGAAAGCTCAAGGATTACAGGTGTCTGCTAGGGCTGAGCCACGAACCACACGTGAAGACAGGTTTTTCCAGTATATAGTATGATCATGGGGTTCACAGTGTGTTCGAATATTCTGCAACATTCCAATGCTTCATGTCTGTTTCTCAGAAAGCCTCTTCACTGCACCACTCTTCACTGTTTTCCATAATAGACCACGTAATTCTGTTAAAGGTTGAATAATAGGTGTGTGTGTGTGTGTGCGTGTGTGTGTGTGTGCGTGTGTGTGCTTGATTTGCTTTAGAAGCTTTCGGCTTCTCCTGGTGCTATAATAAATGTTAGTTTGCATTTTCCCATAAAGGTGTTTTATAGAGGAGGTGTTTTGCTGTTATTTCATTATTTTTCCAACTCTAGAGAAGATAAATTTTGATGTCTTTGTTTGCTCTCATAGAGTCCTATGTGAACATTTAATGTTATCTTTTTTAAGACAAGTGAAAAGATAAATACACAGAGATGAATTAATATATTATAGAAAAGAATTAGAGTCAGAAATTTCTCCTAACATCTGTCTGATAATATGGAATGCAGTGTGTTTGCTCTGGTGTTTGTTACTTTACACAAAATCTTCCTGGTAGGTAGACTGTAAAACATCCCCTCAAAGGCAGCCTTGTTTAGGAAATCCCTTCCCTCTTGCTTTCTAATTGGTCTTAAACTCTCTCTCCTTGTTTGGTAACATTGCTAGAAAAAGGTAGCCCATTTTCAAAGCATCACTCTAAAATCAGACCCACGTTCCTGAGGCACCTAACCTGGACCTCATATTCATATTCAAATGTTAGCGATCCAACTGCGGTCAAGACAGTCTGTGCCTCTGAAAGTCATCCAGTCTGTTGCATGCACGAAGAAGATGAATTAGTGAGTCTTCCAGTACAATTATTATAACCTTCCTGTTCTTTCTATTCCTATCCCCTCCCATGCCTAGTGATAGAGTACTTTCTTCATAATAACGTTTTAAAATTATAATGTGGAAGGTCATCAATATTTCACTACTTCTACCATGGTTGATAATAATATAAATAACAGTAACCATCATTTTAAACAGGTGTGCGTCAATCTCTGTGCTAAAGTCTGCACGTATGTTGCTTTACTTATCCTTAAAAATATTCTGTACATTTATTATGTTTTTATTATTATATTTCTACAGAATTATTTAATCACTTGATTTATGAATCAAAGGGAGACTGTCTTGTCAAGTCACTGTCTTGACTCACACACTGCCAGCCTTGAACACCTGAAGTCCTACTATGTCCAAGCACAGGGAGTGAGCATTCATTTGATTGTACCAAGTACTGAGTACAGTAGGAAGTTTTAGGGAAGGGAAAGGTACTTAAGGTAACCATACAAAATGGGCATCTTGTAATCTCAAAAAGAATCCCAGTTGGAATACTGGGAAATGCTGGCAATTGGTTACATACCAATAATGTTTTTACTTGGCTGGAACTAAGAATTATTATTATTATTATTATTATTATTATTATTATTATTTGGCACACATCACCTGAATATTGTAGTGTATGAGGCACATACATCATCTAGCACCATAGGTTGAAGAATAGAGCATTTTGAAGAAGAGATCATTTTCACAAATGTAGAAAACCCATTGTAATAACAATTAACAGAGTCTTGGAAGGTGGATAGATATTTAGCAGGCACATCTGAAGAGTGGAGAAGGGCTTTCCTGGCAAATCATTCAGCATGGGCAGTGGCAGATGAAGGGGTAGCAATCTTCAGAAGAGTCACAGAAAATTAAGCTTGGGAAGAGTTTACCCCACTGGAAGGATGCGACTGGAGGAATTGGCATGGACTCTCATTGACTTTAGAAGGATTAGTCTCAAGAGAAGAATTCATGCAGCTCTTGAGGAAATGTTACCCAGGTTCTTTTTAAGACCCATTCTGGTGTGATACAGAAGATGACCAGAAGAAAGATACATGCTGCATCTGCTTTGCTCTGAGACCTCATGTGCAAATGCTAAGTGTATCCATAAAACAGGTCCTGAACAGTTCAAAGGGGGAGAAAGATGCCTGGCCTTTGAGCTGTTGTGCCTTTGAATGTCTCAGGGAAATGGTAAACTATGCTTTACTCCCTGGGCAGATGGAGATTACTTGTGGTTTAGCTTTATATTTGTGAGAAATCTCGAGGGCTGAGTGGCGTCAGAGCATTTGGCTGGGTGTGCTCTGAAAACACATTGGTCAAATCAATTCTTGCAGCTTCTGGTAGAAAACATGTTTTGTTATTTCACCATGCTGCTAGTTAATAAACAAATATCCATTTACTATATACAGTTTGCTGGGTGGGTGATGCATTAACACCAGGGAATGAACAGGATTTAGTGCCACCAGTACAACTGGTGATAAATGTGGTGATAGGCAACAGTTCTCAAGCTATGTCAGACACGTAGCTAAGTGCTTTACATACATTGCCTAATTTAGCCCTCACAAAAAATTCACTAAAAGGTAGATTTTATTACTTTTTTTATTACACTCATAAGGCAACACACCAAGAGATATACAGTATGAAATTATACAGCTAGTTGGAGGTAGAACTGGAATCTTAAATTTGTCTAACACCAGAACCAAAGCTTTCTACTTAATATGTATGGGGAAAGTAATGCATTATGGGAAAACAGTGCAGAGACTCATTTAGAAGCTACTAGAAAACTGAAATTCTTTACAGACTAGTATATTAATAACAAAGGGAATATGTTTCTTACAGACAATGTGAGGCAGGGTGAATGGGGAATAATGAAAAAGTAGATACAATATATTAATGGCTTCAGGAAAGAGGACAGTGGTTGTATTTTGCTTGGGAGGCTCTGACAACTAAGTGGGAAAGAGAGAACTGTTTTCTAGGCTGGGTTTTATTTAGATTCAAACATTGCCATGATGAAGTATCTGTACTGGGACAGGAGCAATCAAAACCACTGTAGTAAGGGCAAGTGAGATAGCAAAGAGAGCAGCAAGGACCATTTCTAGACTAAATTACTACTGTGGAGAGCTGAGGTCCTGTCCTAGCCAATACTCTAGGTAGTACCCATTGTACTACTTCTATGTTGGGTTCTTGTTAACAGTTAAGTCAAAATAGCAAGGGAGAAGCTGGGTATTTAATTTCCAATACCATCCTGTCACTGATCACTTGACACTGATGTCATTAACTCCCTAGCATGTGCACCTACCCCCAGCTCAGAGATAAGCCAAGAAAATGTCCAGTGTTTACTGTGGAAAGAGGCTGAAATATCCTAACACAATGTACTTGAGGAGAATGGACCAGGTCTCAGAGGATTGGTTCCTTGGTTGCTTTTCTTGTTGCTTTGACCAAATATCTAATGGGAAGTAATTTTAGGGAGGCAGTGTTCGTTTGAGATCATGGTTTAAATGGATTTGCTTTGGTAGAGAAGGCTTAGTGATGCTGGCAACATGGTGGTGGGAGGAGTGTGTTCCGTATTCCTCAACATGCCAATAAGTTGAGAATCTGGAATCAGAAATAGGGGTGGGCTCATCTGGATTGCACCTACACATGTCTTCTAACTAAACGCCACTTGCTAAAATCTCCACAAATAAATAATGTGTTCTAAGTAATCATGATTGTACAGCTACACTGTTTGAATTGGAGCCACTCATTTAGCAAGGGAGGAGGAAAGAATCTTCCTTTTGGACAATGTTTACTGAAACAAATATCTAGAGTTCTAGTGTAGTCTCAGCTGTGATGGTTAATATTGATTAGCCTAGCAGGCTAGAGACTCAACATGGGAGACACAGCTGTGGTGTAGAATGTGAGGTAGTTTCCAGATAATGTTCACCTTATGTGTGGGTCACACTGAATTAAATGACATTATATGCTTCTTTACACGTTGGACAGCATCTTTGAAGCTAGAGCCGAAATAACCCTTACTTTGATAAGTGGCTTCTCTTGTTACAGTATTTTGTCACAATAATGGGAGAAGTAACTGCCACATGAACTGAACTCAGCATTCTGACACATAAAGGATGCTCAGGGTGTGAGACTGTGATAAAATATTAAGCTGGGAGACCTGAAAAAAGTCAGTGTGGCAGAGGTAGGGAAAGGAACAGACAGAATTAAGGAAGGTGGGATGTCAGGTACAGCTTTCTGTGAACTGGGAACCAGGTATATTTAAATAGTCCCCTAAAAGCAGGTGGTATTATGATTTATTTACCAGAATTATGATGATTCTACCTGAAATGCCTATAATTTTAGAAAGTAGAAATATAGAAAGTTCAGGGTGAAGTACATGGATGCAGCCAGCCATTTGGTCTCCTTTATGTCACTCAAAGTGAGCAGCAACATGTACTATTTAGGATGCATTTGGATGTAAAAACAAAGTCTATGACCTAAATGAGATGTGGGAAGGATGTTTGTCTCCCATAAGGACGTGAATGATCAGGATTCCATCCTCTGGATTCTGGTGAGTCTTTCCTGATGCCTTGCTTGCTCTCTTTTCTTAGTTAACTTCTGTCTACTCTTGATCCTTGAACTGGCACCAGTTGTTCTAGAACAACGGTTTTCAACCCCCCTTAATGATTGAATGATCTTTTCACAGGGGTTGGCTAAAGAGCAAAAATTACAGTTATGAAGTAGAAGAAAATAATCTCATCTTTGGAGCTCACCACAGCATGAAGAACTGTATTAAAGGGTTACAGAATTAGGAAGGTTGAGAACTTCTGTTTTAGAAGAAGAGAGGTAGTCTACTTTCTGGACCACAGGCTAGTTTTATTTGATAGTGTCTTAATAAACACAAATATTGGGTCTAGTGGCCAGTTGGCCAGTGATTGTCTATAAGAGAATTTTGACTACCCCTTCCCACTGATCACATCTTTTCTTCAAAACAACCACAGGAAAAAATATGATTAATATATTTCAAAGCATGACTTCTTTGAAAATAGTCACCTGAGTTGGCCTGGTATTATAGTAAAAAGCCTGGACCTCTGTTGTTATTATAAAAATAACAGAGATAATAAAATCCACAATGAATCATACACATGCTCATATGAAGTCATATTCATTTAAATCACAGAACTGTGCTAGGCTCAAGATAAGAATCTAATAAAGTTAAGCTCTGTTATTACATGTTTGCTCAGCACAGAACACATCCTTTGAGTTATGAAAAAATAGTGCTTTAACCTGTGATGTGATAGGAGGGGGTCTGCCCAGAAGACATATTTTGGAATAGGTGAGCTGCCATGAATTTAAAATGATCCCTCCTAGTTCTTCAGTACATAAATCAGAGTTGGAAGAGGCAGTGAAGACATTGGAAAGTGCTTTCCTGATATGAAAACCTAATGAGGATACCAGAGCTTCTAAACACGGCAGTGAATGAGCCCCTCTGAGGAACAGATGCACTTAAATAGGAATGAATGGAGTGGTAACCAAAGCATCATTAGAGAGAAGGCACAATGATGCTGTTATTAGACTGGGTGTGTGTGGAATTGGAGAAGACTCCAAATACTCTTTTCTTTTTCACTGAAGCAAAATTATGACAGGCAATTGGGATTGGGGAAGGTGAAGATGAGTTTCCTGAAGATGAGTCCATAGTGTACTCGAGAACATATCCGTCCATTCAGTAGTTCTGCAGATCTCTCTCCTGAGAGAATGTGAAGATAATTTTCAAGGCAGCTAAGCCCACATAACCACTAAAATGGAAATGAAATTAATGGAATAGTTTTTATATTCCCTCTCACACTCATCTGCAATAAATCACACAAAGCCAGAGCAATTTATGCATTTATCATACACACAGTTCTTCTCATGCTAATGGCTGTGCCTCTGTCTTTAAGTTCCAGAGAAATAGATTCAATGTCAAGATGATAGAAAAAAACAGTCCATGTAAACAGCTATACACGCAGCTAATGCTGAAACCCCTAAATGACCGAAGTGCCAAGAATAAGTGATAACACAGTGTTTGTGCCAAAATGGGACATTATCATCTCCCCATCCAAGGTTTGGGAATAGTTCAGAAGAAAGGGATGAAAATACTGTACAAATTGAGCTCAGGGAGACATGCAGAAAAAAAGCCATCTTCTGGACATGATGCAGCCATGTCACCCAGGACTTTATTGAAGCTATGGTTACCTGCACAGAACCTGCAAAGGACTGGACATGTCAACATTTCATCATAGGTGGGGAAGGGGTCCATGAGGCCCCATCTCTCCTGGTGAAATTGTCAGCAGCTAACAGTAATTAGTAAAGGAGTGTATCATAGTTATTACTTGTCGACTTGCCACGAACCATTCATAATTGGGGACAGTGAAACTCAACTGAGGAATTGACTCTATTATGGGCATGTCCTATGGGCATGTCTATGGGGTATGTTTATTGTTATTTGATGTGGGAGGACCCAGTGAGCTGAATTGATGGCCCAGACTCTTTTAAAAAGATAACAAACAAACAAACAAACAAAATGAAAACAACAAGAAAGTGTAGCTGAGCAGACTCTTTGACTTCCGCTTCAGTTACCCCCTCCATGTTCCTGCCTTCACTTCCCTCCATCATGAAGTTTAACCTTAAGCCAAATAGTTCCTTTCCACCCCAAAGTGCTTTTGGTCACTGTTGTATCAGAGGAACAAAGAAGCAAACTAGAATGGTGACATCGTTGTCTTCCATGGTATATCCATGGCTAAGTCACTCTTGTTCCACTAAATACCAATTCCCCCACATGCAGGCAGGTACATTTTATTAATCTCGGGGATCCATACACAAACAACAGAGAGATAGTGGGGATGAAGGGGGGCATTGAGGATAAACATGACTGAAATTCATTATATAAACATATAAAACTGTAGAGCTGTAGTCCACCTGATCTCTACATGCGGTATTGTCAGAAAGGGGTAGAGTGCTCAAAAAGTGGAGACCAGTCCACTCTTGTGTCATTCTTCCTATCGACACTGTGCTATTTCATTGTTTGCTTTGTGCAGAGAATGCCACTGCCAGGAACTCTTGCTTCCTTTATATTCTTTAAGAACTGAAAGCAATAGTGTTAGGAGACTCAGGGGGTTTGAAATGAGAAAGTGTGTTAGCATTGAAGAAAACAAATGGACAAGGCTCTCCACAGAAGTCAACTGTCTTTGGTGTGCTGTCCCTTTTTCCTGTAATCCAAAAGACGAGAAAATTCCTTGCCCAGAGGACTACGGTGAGCCAGCACACTCAGAATAAAAGGATTTTCTCTTGTCCCTATCAGCCTTTTGAGTTTAACTGCTATTTTGTTGAAGGTCATTAAAGAAAGAGTTTCAAAGACTAGAATCTCAGAGTGAAATCATCTGAAGATGGTGGTGTTTGCCCATGACTGGGCCTCTGTTTCTCAGATGTGTTTGAACCTCGGGAGCCTAACTGACATGCCTAGTGGTTGATGTAGTATAATGGTAGAGTTAGGACTATTTGAGTGGATATTATTTTTCTTGCTTGAGGATTAATGTGTGAACTAAGAATGCTTCTGGCCACAAGAACTAAGTGGCTTAAACAAGTAGGGATTTCATTTGCTTATGGAATGTGGACCACAACACAAGGCAATGGTAGTTATAAAGATGGAGACTTAGTATTTTCTTTGCATTTTTAGCAGCCATCATTAAACTATTGACATCTTATCAGCTTTTGTCTTATAAAATGATCCCCCTCTCCTTAGTGTTAGAAAACATTGTCTGTCTTTCTATAAAGCAGGGATGTGTTCAAGCTGGGAGGACTAGAACAAGCAGTTGGATAGTTGTTCTAATTTCCTTTATATTGCTTGGTTAAGGTAACTTCACCAAAATGAACTTTAGGTAGAAAAGGAAACAGCAGGTTACTTCGATGATGGAAGTCATGGCAGGAACTTGTAGTAGAAACCATTGAAGCATACTTTTCCAGGTTTGCTTTCAAACTCATGATTAGCTAGTTTTTTTGTTTTTTGGTTTTTGTGTTTTGTTTTCTTTTTTTGGGGTTTTTGTTTGTTTGTTTTATTTTCATAGCCCAGGATCACCTGTACATGGAACATTGCCAGCCACAGAGGGCTAGGACCTCCTACATCAATTGTTAGTTGAGGACAATCCCCCACAATATGATCCCAGCAATCTCTCAAGTGAGAATCCCACTTCAGGTGCATCAAGTGGACAGTTAATGTTAACTAGCATGGTATTGCTACCTACCTCCATCCTCCTGCACAGGCCAACAGAACAATTCTCTCTTCTCACTAATCACTTGTTAAAACTGGAACATACTTTCTTCCTGTGTGTGGGGACCATTACCAAGACAAACTGAATAAATGGGCTGCATTGGCTTTGGTCAGTTACAGTTCTGGCTTCCCAGGTTAGTCATTTTGAACAAAGTTAAGGATACAAGTTTAAAAGAAGAAAATGACAAAAAGCTGAAGATATATTTCATAAATATGTATTGAAACAAACTGGGGTGTATCATATACCACAATGGAAGCTTTTGCAGTTACATACATTATTTGAATCAATTCTTCAGACATGGTTTGATAAAGATGCATGCATTCAGCATTCCACGGTCAGGCCAGCATGTTCAACTGGGTAAGTGACTTCTCTCAGCCTTGCCTTTCTCTAACCCATTGTCTCACAAGGTGACAGTGGTGATCTCTGAAATTCACAATGATTATCACTCTTTACTCTCAACTTGAGTGGTTGGGAACGCCCCTCTGAGGTATCAATGAGTCTGTTTTCAGAAAGGATTCAGAACAGCTCTGAATATGGGTGATGTGGCAGTATCCCACGGGCTGAAGAACTGAATAAAAGGGGGAGAGTATTCATCGCTCCTTGTTTCTTGATGACAATACAATGTGAACAATCTCCTCTTACTCCTGCTATCACGACTTCCCCACTGTGAGGAATTGAAACCTCACATGGAGCTCAAATAAGCATTATTTTCTGTAAGTTGCCTTTGCTGGTGTGCAAGTGACTTTCCTGATTGTTGTGGCAAAGTGTCAGACAAAGAAAAGGGAGGGAAAGAATGCTTTTTTCCGTTCATAGTTTGAGGGGACTGGAATTATAACAGGAGCACGACGCAGCTGGTTGTACTTTATCCATAGGCAGGAAACAAGTGATAGATAGATAGATAGATAGATAGATAGATAGATAGATAGATAGATAGATAGACAAATGCATAGATAGAGACACAGGGGGGCAGAGACACAGAGAGACAGAGACACAAAGACCCATGCAGAGATGCTTGTTGGTGCTCAGTCCCTTTTTATTGAACTTTTCCTACTCTAACCTGAGAATTCTCACATCAATTAACCCAATCTAGAAAAATCCTTGCATACATGCTCAGAGTTGTTGCTTGTTTGTTTGTTTGTTTGCTTTTCCCTAGTTAGTTGTAGATCCTGTCAAGTTGAGGTATTAAGCATCATAGGAGACATTTTTGTCACAGAAACCCAAAAAAAGTGACCAATTAACACCATTTGAAGTTGTTGCTCTCTTACTCACCTTCCTTCTATATCATCGTTGCCATGTAGAAGAAATCTCTAGCTCTGATTGTGACTTGAAAAATTCCACAGCCCTGGCCCTTCTCCAGCCCCAGATCTTAGTCTTTCTACTCACATTTGAAATTGGTCCCATGCTTGCTTAATTCGTTAGCAGAACTTCCTGCTGAAGCCAAGACATACTACCTTCTATCATTTGGATCACTCCGCTACTGTTTCTGGTACAAATGATTCCGATATCCCTCAATGCTGCCATTTCCTCTGGGAAGCCCTCCCTGGTGTCTCTCCCTGCTTTACAGTCTTTTGGCATCCTCTCTTGGCATGTAAAATTCATTAGCAAAAATGCTACAAGAGGAAATTCTGTTGCTTTTTAAAGAGCTCGACTGAACACACAAATCTCAAGCATTTGGCTGAAGAGATAACTCAACTGGTAAAGTGCTTGCCTTGCAAATATGAGGACCTAAGTTTGGTCCTCAGAAATCCACATGAAAAAGGCCAATGTGGTGATGTGTACTTGTAATCCCAGGACTGGACATGTGAAGACTGCCAAACATCCAAGAATTGCTGGCTAGCCAGCTTAGATAACTTAGTGAGTTCCAGGCCAGTGTGAGGACTTATTTCAATAAATAAGGTGGATGACACCTGGCCAATGAAATTTGAGCTTGTCCCTTGTCCTTTAGTCACACAAGCATGTACATTCATATGTCCCCACAGTGTGTACCTGAACACAAATAAACACATAAGTAAGTGGAGAGAAATGGGAGTAGGGAGAGGAGGGGAGGGGATGGGCAGAGGGCAAGGGGCAGGGGACAGAGGAAGACACACACACACACACACACACACACACACACAAACACACACACAGAGACAGAGAGAGAGAGAGACAGAGAAAGAGTTCACAGAGCAACCTCAGACCTTAGGAAATGAAAAATAGTGTATCAGAAACCAATAGATACTTGGGTTGAACACAAGTGACTTCAATATCCAGGAAAATTTGAAGATAAAGTAGAATATGAGAATAGAAACTATTTCTATGAGCACTGCCCCTTTCTTTAATAAGTAAGGTTATAATCACTTATGATTCATTTTGTAAAGGAGTCTATCAACTCCTATTTAAATATTTGTTGCTTTCTTTTCTTTCCACTTTAAAAATAAGTGAGTATTTTAGGATACTCATTCAATTGACTTTTCTCAAATCTCCTTTACCAGGCTTCTTTGCATCTATTTCAGGCAGATTAGAAATAGGCTGTGGAAAAGAGTGCCCATGGGAAACTCAGGATCGAGGCTACTGACAAGTCTGGGGTCATGGTATACAGTTCACAAGGAAGCCAGGAAAGACAAAGACATCAGCTGAACTTGGGAATTCTGAACTTGAAGCTCCTCATGATGCCCAGGTTGTGAGTATGCATCCTCTTACTTAAACTATTTTGGGTTGAGATATTGTTATTCATAATATATCATGAATTGAGCATTAAATTGGATAGGTATTGAATGGTTGACAAGCAGGTTCATGCTCATCCTTGTGGCTAGCTAAGGAAAGATTTATTTCTCCCATAGCACTGAAGAGTCAACTATGAGAATAAGAAGAGGAAAGCCAAGAGTCAAATGAAAAAGAAAGGTACCTTTTTGGTGTCTTAGCACATGTCCCAATTTATTCCATTTACTTTGTTTTGGTTTTTTTAAGAAAAGGACTTCATTTAGGATGAGCAAAATATAGACAGCTTTCTAAAAATTAATTCTGCAAAGTACCATCCTGCCCACTTTAATTCCCTGAAAGTCAGTTTGGCAAAAGCACCCACGGTAAGTTTTAATTTAAATTCAAAGTGTATGATCCAAAATACATCCTATAATATAGGGAAATTGAAGAGAAATTATTCCCTCCATGCAGAACATTTAGTTCCTAATGATAAAGTGCATTATCTTGAGTATTGTGTTTAATATCTAAAGCTATTGACCCATTAGACTTTTGTCTTTTAGTACAAAATTACAGTGAGTGGATTTGTTGTATTCGGCTCAATGATCTGGTGGTGGAACGGCTTCCTGGTTTGCCTGAACCTCAATAGTTGACAGTAATGACTCCCCTTCTTCCCAATCTCCTTTGATCCACTTGAATTTCCAGCAGTGGCTGAGTTCTTTAACAAACTGAAGACCATCTAGGGGGAGCTAGGATATTATCCACAGTGAAAGATGGCAGGACACAAAATACAGCTGTTCAGCAGGTTGCCAATACTACATCCCCGTGCCCAATACTCTGGAACAAATGCTGATCTGCCACATTTCTGTCATCACTGTCTTTCATAAACACATTAGTACTGATTCAGCCATGTACTATCTTGCATAAGTTGGTGTAAGCTATGCTTTTCTTCACAAGCAATGTCCCATGTCTCAATGTCCTATCACAAGCTAGTTCATTAAGAAAAATACGATTGTGTATATGTGCCTGTGTGCATGATGTGTGTGGAGGCACATTTGCCATGGTGCATATGTGGAGGCAATGAGAAAAATGGAGTGATTTCTTTTCTTCTGCCTTTATGTTTATAATAGGTATCAAACTCAGGTCACCAACATTTTATAGTAAGAACTTATACTTGTTGGCCATCTTGCCAGTCTATTATGTTACTTCTGGTTGGTTGTTCCATATCTAATGTGAGCCAACATGGGGAGAGTCATGGAGAGTCCATGTGTCATTGTATAACTATACAACTTCAGCACCTGGCCTCCTTGGTCACCTTGTTAGAGAAAGAGAAAATAATGACAGTCAAACATAAGCTCTTAAAATCTACTCATATGTCACATTTTCATTTACACTCTATTGTCCCATGTAAATGATATTGTACACTTAGAGAGATCAGGCAATGCTTCTTGTATTTATTTAGAAGAGAGCTACATATTGGAGGACATTAGTATTGTCAACAAAAAATAATTGTTCTGTTCCTCTGTTAAGTCATCTGTAACATAAAGCTAATAACATCCATGCCATTGGGCTGTCTATGAATTTAAAAATGAAATAGAGTGGGGAAAAGATGAGAGCTTTATTTGGCAACCAATTGATGAAGTTAACTATTCATAGCCCAAATATATATATATTATTAGGTTTAAATATGATATTACATTCTCACATATATATATAGAATCCTTTGTGATGGAAAATATATGGGAACAGAAACAGTTCGTAGCTGTTAAAATACTGGGGTAGAATAGGGTATATTATATTATAGTCTTAAAAAATACCTATTGAGGCTTAGGAAATTTCTCAGTCAATAAAATATTTGCTGTGCAGACATGAGAATTAAGGTTAAAATTTCTAGTACCCCATGTGAGAGGCCAGATCTGGCAGTGTACACCTGTAATCCCAACATTAGGAGACAAAAACAGATGATCCAAGAGACCCTCTAATCAGCCATCTAGAGAACTGGTAATGCCAAAGTTTAGTGAGACATTTTGTCTCAAAATAAAAAATATATAATAGAATAAAAGAACTGGTCTCAATCTCTAGCTTCTATATTCCATGCATGGGCACGTGCACCTATACAAACATGCATATACACATATCTGTATTATACACATAAATACTCACTTAAAATGTGCCATTCTAAGTAGAATATCAAATTAACCATATTTTCACTGAAATGAGTAAGTTGTGTTAGCTTGCATTTTATTTCATATCTTCTTTCTTTTACTTTTATTGATTATTTTTAATTTACATTTCAAATGTTATTCCTTTTTCCCACACCCAACAAACCACCCCTTTCCTACTCCCCACCCTGACATTCCCTACAATGGGGAGTTCAGCCTTGACAAGACCAAGGGCTTCTCCTCCATTTGGTGCTCAATAAGGCCATCCTCTGCTACATATGAAACTGGAGTCATGGGTCTGTCCATGTATACTATTTGGATGGTGTTTTAGTCCCTGAGAGCTCTGATAGGTTGGTACTGTTGTTCTTATAGGGTTTCATAAGGACCCTTCAAGTCCTTGAATCCTTTCTCTAACTCCTCAAATCGGGATCCCTTTCTCAGTTAAATGGTTGGCTATAAACATCCACTTCTGTATTTGCAATTCTCTGGCAGAATCTTTCAGGAGACAGCTGTATCAGGCTCTTGTCAGAATGTACTTCTTGACATCAGCAATGTTGTCTGGGTTTGGTGGTTGTATGTATATAGATTGAATCCCCAGGTGGGTCAGTCTATGGATGGCCTTTCCTTCAGCCTCTGCTCTGAACCTTATCTCCATATTTCTTCCTATGAATATTTTTCTTCCCCCTTCTAAGAAGGACTGAAGCATCTGCACTTTGGTCTTCTTCCTTGAGTTTCATGTGGTCTGTGGGTTGTATCTTAGGTAATTCAAGCTTTTGGGCTAACATCCACTTATCAGTCAGTGCATATCATGTGTGATTTTTGTGATTGGGTTATGTCACTCAGGATATTTTCTAGTTCCATCCATTTGGCTATGAATTTCATAAAGTCATTGATTTTGGTAGCTGAGTAGTACTCCACTGTGTAGATGTACCACATTTTCTGTATCCATCCCACTGTTGAAGGGCTTCTGGGTTCTTTCCAGCTTCTGGCTATTATAAAGAAGGCTGCCATGAACAAAGTGGAGCATGCATCCTTGTTATATGTTGAAGCATCTTTTGGGTATATGTCCAGGAGTGGGATAACTGGGTCCTCAGGTAGTACTATTTCCAATTTTCTAAGAAACCTCCATACTGATTTCTAGAGTAGTTGTACCAATTTGCAAAACCACCAGCAATGAAGGAAGTTTCCTCTTTCTCCACATCCTCACCAGGATCTGTTGTCCCCTGTGGTTTTGATCTTAATCATTTTGACTGGTGTGAGAGTGTGAGGTGCAATCTCAGGGTTATTTTGATTTTCATTTCGACGATGACTAAGGATGTTGAACATTTCTTTAGGTGCTTCTCAGCCATCGATATTCCTCAGCTGAGAATTTTTTGTTTAGCTCTGTAGTCCATTTTTTAAATAGGGTTATTTGATTCTCTGGAGTCTTAATTTCTTGAGTTGTTAGTATATATTAGATATTAGACCTCTATCAGATATTTTCCCAATCTGTTGGTTGCCGTTTTGTCTTAATGACAGTGTCCTTTGCTTTACAGAAGCTTTACAGTTTGATGACGTCCAATTTGTCAATTCTTGATCTTAGAACATAAACCATTTGGTGTTCTGTTCAAAAAATTTTCCCCAGTGCCCATGTGTTCGAGATTCTTCCACACTTTCTTCTATTAGTTTGAGTATATCTGATTTTATGTGGAGGTCCTTGATTCACTTGGACTTAAGCTCTGTACAGGGTGATAAGAATCACTCGATTTGCATTCTTTTACATGCTGACCTCCAGTTGAACCAGCACCATTTGTTGAAAATCCTATCTTTTTCCATTGGATGGTTTTAGCTCCTATGACAAAAATCAAGTGACCATAGGTATGTGGGTTCATTTCTGGGACTTCAATTTTATTCCATTGATCTACCTGATACTCTATACCAATATCATACAGTTTTTATCACTATTGCTCTGTAGTAGAGATTGAAGTCAGGGATGGTGACTCCCCCAGAAGTTCTTTTATTGTTGAGGATAGTTTTTGCTCTCCTGGGTTTTTTCTTATAACAAATGAATTTGCAGATTGCTCTTTCTAGCTCTATTAAGAACTGAATTTGTGGGGAGGGAAGGAAAAAGGAATGGAACTGCAATTTTGGTGGGTATTGCGTTGAATCTGTAGATTGCTTTTGGCAAGATGGCCATCTTTACAATATTAATCCTGCCAATCCATGAACATGGGAGATCTTTCCATCTTCTCAAGTCTTCAATTTCTTTCTTCAAAGACTAGAAGTACTTGTCATACTGATTTTTTACCTGCTTGGTTAGAGTCACATCAAGGTATTTTATATTACTTGTGACTATTGTGAAGCGTTGTTTCCCTATTTCCTTTTTCAGCCTGTTTATTATTTGTATGAAGGAAGACTACTGATTTGTTTGAGTTAATTTTATATACAGCTATTTTGCTGAAGTTGTTAGTAAGGCTTGGGAGTTTTCTGGTGGACCTTTGGGGTCACTTAAGTATACTACCATATCATCTGCAAATAGTGATATTTTGACTTCTTCCTTTTCAGTTTGTATCCCTTTGACCTACTTTCATTGTCTAATTGCTCTGGTATGACTTTGAGTACTATATTGAATAAGTAGGGAGAGAGTGGGCAGCCTTGTCAAGTCCCTGATTTTAGTGGGATTGCTTCAAGTTTTTCTCCATTTAGCTTGATGTTGGCTACTGGTGTGCTGTATATTGCTTTTCCTATGATTAGGTAAGGGCCTTGAATTCCTGATCTTTCCAAGACTTTTAATATGAATGGTGTTGAAGTTTGTCAAATGCTTTCTCAGCATGTAATGAGATGAGCATATTTTTTAGTTTGTTTACATAGTGGATTACATGGATGGATTTCTGTATATTGAACCATCCCTGCTACTCTGAGATGAAGCTTTCTTAGTCATGATGGATGATGCATTCTTGGGTTGATAATCATAAGGGAACTTGTCTGATATTCTCTTTCTTTGTTGGGTCTTTGTGTGGTTTAGGTATTAGAATAATTGTGGATTTATAGAAGGAATTGGGTAGTGTTCCTTCTGTTTCTATTTGGTGGAATAGTTTGGAGAGTGTTGGTATTATGCCTTCTAAGAAGTTCTGATAGAATTCTGTACTAAACCTGTCTGGTCCTGGGCTTTTTTGGGTTAGAAACTTTTAATAAATGCTTCTATTTCTTTAGGAGTTATGGGACTCTAAATAGTTGATCTGATCATGATTTAACTTTGGTACCTGTATTTGTCTATAAATTGTCCATTTCATTCAGATTTTCCAGTTTTGTTGAATATAGGCTTTTGTAGTAGGATCTGATGGTTTTCCAAATTTCCTCAGATTCTGTTGTTATGTCTCTCTTTTCATTTCTGATTTTGTTAATTTGGATACCGTCTCTGTGCCCTCTGGTTAGTTTGGCTTTTATAAGGGTCTATCTATCTTGTTGATTTTCTCAAAGAATGAGCTCCTGGTTTTGTTGATTTTTTTTATAGTCCTTTTTGTTACTATTTGGTTGATTTCAGCCCTGAATTGATTTTATCTTGCTGTCAAGTCTCTTGCATGTATTAGATTCTTTTTTTGTTCTAGAACTTTCAGGTTTGCCATCAAGCTGCTAGTGTATGCTCTTTCCAGTTTGTTTCTGGAGGCACTCAGAGCCATTAGTTTTCCTCTTAGTACCGCTTTCATTGTGTCCCATAAATTTGGGTATGTTGTGCCTTCATTTTCATTACATTGTAAAAAGTCTTTAATTTCTTTTTTTATTTCCTCCTTGACCAAGTTATCACTGAGTATATTGTTTGTTGTTTGTTGTTGTGTTGGGTTTGTTGACAGAAGATTACTTTTTGCTTTTTCTAGGGTGTAGTTTCCCTCCTTGTATCGGAGTTTTCCATCTATTATCCTTTGTAGGGCTAACTTTGTCAAAAGATATTGTGTAAATTTGGTTTTGTCATGGAATATCTTGGTTTTCCATCTATGTTAAATGAGAGTTTTGCTGGATATAGTAATCTGTGCTGGCATTTGTGTTCCTTGGGGTCTGTATGACATCTGCCCAGGGTCATCTGGCTTTCATAGTCTTTGGTGAGAAGTCTGGTGCAATTGTGATAGGTCTGCTTTTATATGTTACGTGGCCTTTTCCCCTTACTGCTTTTAATATTCTTTCTTTATTTTGTACATTTGGTGTTTTGACTATTATGTGACAGGAGGAATTTCTTTTCTGGTCCACTCTATTTAGAGTTCTGTAGTTGTCTTGCATGTTTATGAACATCTCTTTCTTTAGGTTAGGAAAGTTTTCTCCTATAATTTTGTTGAAGATATTTACTGGCACTTAAGTTGGACATTTTTGATCTCTTCTATAGCTATTTTCCTTAGGTTTGGTCTTCTCACTGTGTCCCGGATTTCCTGGATGTTTGGGTTAGGACCATTTTGCATTTTACATTGTCTTTGACAGTTGTGTCAATGTTTTCTATAGTATCTTTCTTTATTGTTTCTATTTCCATTTTAACATTGAATGGTTTTGTTCAATTCCTTCACCTGTTTAGTTGTGTTTTCCTGTAATTCTTTAAGGGATCTTTGTGTTTCCACTTTAAGGGTTTCAACTTGTTTACCTGTGTTGTCCTTTATTTCTTTAAGGGGGTTATTTATGTCCTTCTTAAAGTCCTCTAATCATCATCATGAGATGTGATTTCAAATCCAAATCTTGCTTCTCCAGTGTGTTGAGATATCCCGTATTTACTTTGGTGGGCAAACTGGGCTCTGATGATGCGGAGTTGTCTTGGTTTCTGTTGCTTAGGTTCCTGTGTTGCCTCTCACCATAAGGTTGTCTCTGGTGTTAGCTGGTCTTGCTTTTTCTCGCTTGAACTCCTGTAAGCCTGTGCATCAGCACTCCTGGATACTGTCTTTCTCCCAGTGGGATCTGGGTACAGAGAGGTGTGTCAGAGGAAAATGTCTGGGAGCAGGCAGAAACCAGAAGGATCCTGTCTCAGGCTGCTCCTTGGATCCTGTGTTCAAAGGATTCCGGGCTGGTTCTTCTTTGGCCAGGAATGTGAGCAGAAGTAGTGTCTCCTCTGGGCTCTTAGGATTGCCTGCACTTCTGAGATTCCAGCTCTCTTTCCCATATAATTTAGGTACAGAGTGCTGTCACACTGCGTTAGCTGTGGGCACCATCATCTTCTCTTTAAATGACATTATTAATCACCCATTCTAGCTCTGTACTTAGGTATCATCTCTAATATTTTCTTTTCCTTCACTTCCTGTTCCAGTCAGTTAGATAATCCTGTTAAATCTACTTTTTCATCCTTGCTCTAAACTCTTATTATTGTTTTGGGTAGAATTTATATGTGAACTACAACAGGGCATTTGTGCAAGTAGTAACCGAGTATGATAATATTAGAAGGTAAACACTTTGAGAGATAATGAGATTTATATTCTTTTTTTTCACTTTTTTTTATTAACTTGAGTATTTCTTATTTACATTTCGAGTGTCATTCCCTTTCCCGGTTTCCGGGCAAACATCCCTCTAATCCCTCCCCCTCCCCTCCTTTATGGGTGTTCCCCTCCCCATCCTCCCCCCATTGGCGCCCTCTCCCCAACAATCTAGTTCACTGGGGGTTCAGTCTTAGCAGGACCCAGGGCTTCCCCTTCCACTGGTGCTCTTACTAGGATATTCATTGCTACCTATGAGGTCAGAGTCTAGGGTCAGTCCATGTATAGTCTTTAGGTAGTGGCTTAGTCCCTGGAAGCTCTGGCTGCTTGGCATTGTTGTACATATGGGGTCTTGAGCCCCTTCAAGCTCTTCCAGTTCTTTCTCTGATTCCTTCAACGGGGGTCCTATTCTCAGTTCAGTGGTTTGCTGCTGGCATTCACCTCTGTGTTTGCTGTATTCTGGCTGTGTCTCTCAGGAGCGATCTACATCCGGTTCCTGTCGGCCTGCACTTCTTTGCTTCATCAATCTTGTCTAATTGGATGGCTGTATATGTATGGGCCACATGTGGGGCAGGCTCTGAATGGGTGTTCCTTCTGTGTCTGTTTTAATCTTTGCCTCTCTATTCCCTGCCAAGGGTATTCTTGTTCCCCTTTTAAAGAAGGAGTGAAGCATTCACATTTTGATCATCCGTCTTAAGTTTTATTTGTTCTAGGCATCTAGGGTAATTCCAGCATTTTGGCTAATAGCCACTTATCAATGAGTGCATACCATTTATGTCTTTCTGTGATTGGGTTAGCTCACTCAGGATGATATTTTCCAGTTCCAAACATTTGCCTACGAATTTCATAAAGTCATTGTTTTTGATAGCTGAGTAATATTCCATTGTGTAGATGTACCACATTTTCTGTATCCATTCCTCTATTGAAGGGCATCTGGGTTCTTTCCAGCTTCTGGCTATTATAAATAAGTCTGCGATGAACATAGTGGAGCACGTGTCTTTTTTATATGTTGGGGCATCTTTTGGGTATATGCCCAAGAGAGATATAGCTGGATCCTCAGGCAGTTCAATGTCCAATTTTCTGAGGAACCTCCAGACTGATTTCCAGAATGGTTTTACCAGTCTGCAATCCCACCAACAATGGAGGAGTGTTCTTCTTTCTCCGCATCCTCGCCAGCATCTGCTGTCACCTGAGTTTTTGATCTTAGCCATTCTCACTGGTGTGAGGTGAAATCTCAGGGTTGTTTTGATTTGCATTTCCCTTATGACTAAAGATGTTGAACATTTCTCTAGGTGTTTCTCAGCCATTTGGCATTCCTCAGCTGTGAATTCTTTGTTTAGCTCTGAACCCCATTTTTAATAGGGTTATCTGTCTCCCTGCAGTCCAACTTGTTGAGTTCTTTGTATATTTTGGATATAAGGCCTCTATCTGTTGTAGGATTGGTAAAGATCTTTTCCCAATCTGTTGGTTGCCTTTTTGTCCTAATCACAGTGTCCTTTGCCTTACAGAAGCTTTGCAGTTTTATGAGATCCCATTTGTCGATTCTTGATCTTAGAGCATAAGCCATTGGTGTTTTGTTCAGGAAATTTTTTCCAGTGCCCATGTGTTCCAGATGCTTCCCTAGTTTTTCTTCTATTAGTTTGAGTGTATCTAGTTTGATGTGGAGGTCCTTGATCCACTTGGACTTAAGCTTTGTACAGGGTGATAAGCATGGATCGATCTGCATTCTTATACCTGTTGACCTCCAGTTGAACCAGCACCATTTGCTGAAAATGCTATCTTTTTTCCATTGGATGGTTTTGACTTCTTTGTCAAAAATCAAGTGCCCATAGGTGTGTGGGTTCATTTCTGGGTCTTCAATTCTGTTCCATTGGTCTATCTGTCTATCTCTGTACCAATACCATGCAGTTTTTATCACTATTGCTCTGTAATACTGCTTGAGTTCAGGGATAGTGATTCCCCCTGAAGTCCTTTTATTGATGCGGATAGTTTTAGCTATCCTGGGTTTTTTGTTATTCCAGATGAATTTGCAAATTGTTCTGTCTAACTCTTTGAAGAATTGGATTGGTATTTTGATGGGGATTGCATTGAATCTGTAGATCGCTTTTGGTAAAATGGCCATTATTACTATATTAGTAAAATCCATGAGCATGGGAGATCTTTCTATCTTCTGAGGTCTTCTTCAATTTCTTTCTTCAGTCTTGAAGTTCTTATTGTACAGATCTTTTACTTGCTTGGTGGAAGTCACGCCGAGGTACTTTATATTATTTGGGTCTATTATGAAGGGTATCGTTTCCCTAATTTCTTTCTCGGCTTGTTTCTCTTTTGTGTAGAGGAAGGCTACTGATTTATTTGACTTAATTTTATACTCAGCCACTTTGCTGAAGTTGTTTATCAGCTTTAGTAGTTCTCTGGTGGAACTTTTGGGATCACTTAAATATACTATCATATCATCTGCAAATAGTGGTATTTTGACTTCTTCTTTTCCGATCTGTATCCCCTTGACCTCCTTTTGTTGTCTGATTGCTCTGGCTAGAACTTCAAGAACTATATGGAATAAGTAGGGAGAGAGTGGGCCGCCTTGTCTAGTCCCTGATTTTAGTGGGATTGCTTCAAGTTTCTCTCCATTTAGTTTAATGTTAGCAACTGGTTTGCTGTATATGGCTTTTACTATGTTTTACTAGGTATGGGCCTTGAATTCCTATTCTTTCCAGGACTTTTATCATGAAGGGGTGTTGAATTTTGTCAAATGCTTTCTCAGCATCTAATGAAATGATCATGTGGTTCTGTTCTTTCAGTTTGTTTATATAATGGATCACGTTGGTGGTTTTCCATATATTAAAAAAATCCCTGCATGCCTGGGATGAAGCCTACTTGATCATGGTAGATGATTGTTTTGATGTGCTCTTTGATTCAGTTTGCCAGAATTTTATTGAGTATTTTTGTGTCGATATTCATAAGGGAAATTGGTCTGAAGTTCTCTTTCTTTGTTGGGTCTTTGTGTGGTTTAGGTATAAGAGTAATTGTGGCTTTATAGAAGGAATTCAGTAGTGCTTCAGCTGTTTCAATTTTGTGGAATAATTTGGATAATATTGGTATGAGGTCTTCTATGAAGGTCTGATAGAATTCTGAATTAAACCCGTCTGGACCTAGGCTCTTTTTGGTTGGGAGACCTTTAATGACTGCTTCTATTTCCTTAGGAGTTATGGGGTTGTTTATCTGGTTTATCTGTTCCTGATTTAACTTCGGTACCTGGTATCCTGTCTAGGAAATTGTCCATTTCCTGCAGATTTTCAAGTTTTGTTGAATATAGGCTTTTATAGTAAGATCTGATGATTTTTTGAATTTCCTCTGAATCTGTAGTTATGTCTCCCTTTTCATTTCTGATTTTGTTAATTTGGACACACTCTCTGTATCCTCTCGTTAGTCTGGCTAAGGGTTTATCTATCTTGTTGATTTTCTCAAAGAACCAACTTTTGGTTCTGTTGATTCTTTCTACGGTCCTTTTTGTTTCTACTTGGTTGATTTCAGCTCTGAGTTTGATTGTTTCCTGCCTTCTACTCCTCCTGGGTGTATTTGCTTCTTTTTGTTCTAGAGGTTTAGGTGTGCTCTCAAGCTGCTGACATATGCTCTTTCCTGTTTCTTTCTTCAGGCACTCAGCGATATGAGTTTTCCTCTTAGCACAGCTTTCATTGTGTCCCATAAGTTTGGGTATGTTGTTCCTTCATTTTCATTAAATTCTAAAACGTCTTTAATTTCTTTCTTTATTTCTTCCTTGACCAGGTTATCATTGAGTAGAGCATTGTTCAATTACCACATATATTTGGGCATTCTTCCCTTATTGTTATTGAAGACCAGCTTTTGGCCGTGGTGGTCTGATAGCACGCATGGGATTAGTTCTATCTTTCTGTACCTGTTGAGGCCCGTTTTTGGACCAATTATATGGTCAATTTTGGAGAAAGTACCATGAGGAGCTGAGAAGAATGTACATCCTTTTGCTTTAGGATAGAATGTTCTATAAATATCTGTTAAGTCCATTTGGCTCATGACTTCTCTTAGTCTGTCTACGTCTCTGTTTAATTTCTGTTTCCATGATCTGTCCATTGATGAGAGTGGGGTGTTGAAATCTCCTATTATTATAGTGTGAGGTGCAATGTGTGTTTTGAGCTTTAGTAAGGTTTCTTTTACATTATGTAGGTGCCCTTGTATTTGGGGCATAGATATTTAGGATTGAGAGTTCATCTCCTTGGATTTTTCCTTTGATGAATATGAAGTGTCCTTCCTTATCTTTTTTGATGACTTTTAGTTGAAAATTGATTTTATTTGAGATTAGAATGGCTACTCCAGCTTGCTTCTTCCAACCATTTGCTTGGAAAGTTGTTTTCCAGTCTTTCACTCTGAGGTAGTGTCTGTCTTTGTCTCTGAGGTGTGTTTCCTGTAGGCAGCAGAATGCAGGGTCCTCGTTGCGTATTCAGTTTGTTAATCTATGTCTTTTTATTGGAGAGTTGAGGCCATTGATGTTGAGAGATATTAAGGAATAATGATTATTGCTTTCTGTTATATTCATATTTGGATGTGAGGTTATGTTTGTGTGCTTTTCTTCTCTTTGTTTTGTTGCCAAGACGATTAGTTTCTTGCTTCTTCTAGGGTATAGCTTGCCTCCTTATGTTGGGCTTTACCCTTTATTATCCTTTGTAGTGCTGGATTTGTAGAAAGATATTGTGTAAATTTGGTTTTGTCATGGAATATCTTGTTTTCTCCATCTATGTTAATTGAGAGTTTTGCAGGATACAGTAACCTGGGCTGGCATTTGTGTTCTCTTAGGGTCTGTATGACATCAGTCCAGGATCTTCTGGCCTTCATAGTTTCTGGCGAAAAGTCTGGTGTGATTCTGATCGGTCTGCCTTTATATGTTAATTGACCTTTTTCCCTTACTGCTTTTAATATTCTTTCTTTATTTTGTGCGTTTGGTGTTTTGACTATTATGTGACGGGAGGTGTTTCTTTTCTGGTCCAATCTATTTGGAGTTCTGTAGGCTTCTTGTATGCCTATGGGTATCTCTTTTTTTAGGTTAGGGAAGTTTTCTTCTATGATTTTGTTGAAGATATTTACTGGTCCTTTGAGCTGGGAGTCTTCACTCTCTTCTATACCTATTATCCTTAGGTTTGATCTTCTCATTGAGTCCTGGATTTCCTGTATGTTTTGGACCAGTAGCTTTTTCTGCTTTACATTATCTTTGACAGTTGAGTCAATGATTTCTATGGAATCTTCTGCTCCTGAGATTCTCTCTTCCATCTCTTGTATTCTGTTGTTGAAGCTCGTATCTACAGCTCCTTGTCTCTTCTTTTGGTTTTCTATATGCAGGGTTGTTTCCATGTGTTCTTTCTTGATTGCTGCTATTTCCATTTTTAATTCCTTCAACTGTTTGATTGTGTTTTCCTGGAATTCTTTCAGGGATTTTTTATGAGTCCTCTCTATGGGCTTCTACTTGTTTATTTATGATTTCCTGGAATTCTTTCAGGGATTTTTGTGACTCCTCTCTATGGGCTTCTACTTGTTTATTTATGATTTCCTGGAATTCTTTCAGGCATTTTTGCGATTCCTCTCTGTAGGCTTCTACTTGTTCTCTAAGGGAGTTCTTCACGTCTTTCTTGAAGTCCTCCAGCATCATGATCAAATATGATTTTGAAACTAGATCTTGCTTTTCTGATGTGTTTGGATGTTCCGTGTTTGCTTTGGTGGGAGAATTGGGCTCCGATGATGGCATGTAGTCTTGGTTTCTGTTGCTTGGGTTCCTGCGCTTGCCTCTTGCCACCAGATTATCTCTAGTGTTATTTTGTTCTTCTATTTCTGACAGTGGTTAGAGTTTCCTATAAGCCTGTGTTTCAGGAGTGCTGTAGACCTGTTTTCCTGTTTTCTTTCAGCCAGTTATGGGGACAGAGTGTTCTGCTTTCGGGCGTGTACTTTTTCCTATCTACAGGTCTTCTGCTGTTCCTGTGGGCCTGTGTCTTGAGTTCACCAGGCAGGTCGATTGGAGCAGAAAAGTTGGTCTTACCTGTGGTCCCGAGGCTCAAGTTTGCTCATTGGGTGTTGCTTATGAGCTCTCCGTGGCCGCAGCAACCAGGAAGATCTGCGCTCCCCTTTCCGGGAGCTTCCATGCACCAGGGTTCCAGTTGGCCTTTGGTGTTTTCCTCTGGAATCAGTAATGTGTGCAGAGTTCAGTCTCTTCTGGTTTCCCAGGCATGTCTGCCTCTCTGAAGGTTTAGCTCTCCCTCCCACGGGAATTGGGTGCAGAGAACTCTTTATCCAGTTGGTCCCTTCAGGTTCCGGCGGTGTCTCAGATGCAGGGGACCCGCTGCTGCTGTGCCCTCATCCAAGGGAACCCAGAGGCCATATACAGTTTCCTCTTGGGCCAGGAATGTGGGCAGGGGTGGGCAGCGTTGGTGGTCTCTTCCGCTCTGCAGTCTCAGGAGTGCCCACCTGTCTAGGCAGTGAGGTCTCTCTCCCACAGGGTTTGGGAGCAGAGAGCTGCTGGGGGCAGGGATCTGCAGGTTTGGGTCTCCCGCTAAATACCGGAAGTGCCTGGTCCTAGAGGAATTTTGCCTCTGTGTGTCCTGAGTTCACCAGGCATGTCACTTGCAGCAGAAAAGTTGGTCTTACCTGTGGTCCCGAGGATCAAGTTTGCTCGTGGGGTGCTGCCTACGAGCTCTCCGCGGCGGCAGCCAAGATTTATATTCAGTTGTGAATATAGAGCCTCATGTGATGAAATCTATGCTCTATCAGGAAAAGAACCAAACATCAGAATACTATCTCCTTTATCTAGGACATGCAAAAACTTTGCCCCCCTGCAGGCCAGAAGGAGAGTCCTTGTCATAACAAGAAAAGTTAAACTTTTTTCAATATTGTATCCATGAGTATTTTTTCCCATTTTACGAAGACTTGTGGAGCTCTCGGTTGGAAAAGCCAGCTTTTCTGCAGCATATTGTATTTTTTCTAAATGTGTGGAACTCTTCCAGAGTTCATTCCATTGACTTCCCATAGTTTAAAGTCCTGGCATACATTCATGTTAGTTCTTGGTGATGTCTTTCTGTTTCCAAGTGAAACTGTCATCAAAACAAAGGCCACTGTTATCACCCCTCTTCTTGTGGCTTCTCAGGCTCCACACTTTCCATATAAATCAAGAATCATTGGTTTTTATATGACTTTCTCATTACTATGAGCTAATACTTGACAAAAAGAAACTTTAAAGTTTACTTTGGCTCCCAAAATAGAATCCAGCCTGGTGGAGAAAGCATGGTGACAAAAGAACTCAGCGTGTAGCAGAGTCTTTCCCACATCTATGTGAATTAGGAAGCAAAGAGAGATGAATGCTGGTATGGACTTTGGAGCCCAGCTTCTGGGATAGTAGCTTTACTTTCTTAGTCAAATCTCTATGGAAACACTGAGGTACCCAGAGGCATGTTTTCTTGGCTTGTGACTGAGTCACAGAAGTCTCCTTCCTGTAGCTCAATTTCTCCTATTCAAAATTTAAAGGGTAATATTTGGTGGAATTGTCGAAGTAACAGTGTGTTATATGCTTTCACGAGTGGCAAACATTAATAAAGCATAGTGCTTTTATACACTAAGCTCCACATACCCTTCTCACCTTCCTTTTCTAAGGTAGCCATTCACAACAATGTGAGGGCTGGAGACATAACTCAGTGGTAGAGCTCTTGCCTCCCGAGATCTGAGTTCAATTCCTAGGAAGGTCAAATAATAGGAACCTGACACCACTACCCCCTTCCAAATTTAAGTATAAAATGGCATACTTTTAAAATAACTTGTGCCCAGATAGCTACCTAGACTTGGTTGTGTTCGTGTTACCACATCTCAACCACTTAGACAGAAGGTCAGTGAATACCTACCTGGTTTAATTCCTACCTTCCATCCTACTTTATTATTAAGATGTAATCAATATTGGGACATAAACGTTTTCTCTCTTTCATTTAAGTATGTTTATTTGTGCCATTACACTCAGATTCTCTTTAGGTAACTATTCCATGAACATGGCCTCTCTGACCCTTCTAGGAGACACATTCTGATCAACAAGATCTCTAAATCAGGGATTCTCAATACATTTGCTCCCATTATTAAAGGAAGAAATTTTGCAATGCTTATTAGACACCGCTGATATTCTCGTATGTATTATTTTGGTTACACAGACTCCAACAGTTTCATCAAATCTGGAATTAAACTGTTTACAGTTGGAAGCTCTTATATTTAGTTTCACTTTCATTAAAAATGTTTACATTATCTAATTTTAGTATTATCCTGAAGCAAGAAGATTATGATATTATGATGAGTAACTTGGACGCTGTCCTGTCAATATTTCTCAAGAAACCAGAGGCAGACAAAAGGAAAATGGTCGGAAGAATCAACCTAAATTCACACAATACCCAAGTCAGCATCCTCTGCTGAGTGTTTCATTGATAAACAACAACTTAGCACTGAGCAATTAAAATGCCATTTAGCACATAAAGTGCTTCCTGAAATGAATTCAAAGCCAAGACCCCATGTTTATCCTACAAGGGACACAGGGTGAGAGGATATCCTGCCTTGCAGGGCCTCCTGACCCATACACACAGCTGCAGTGGGAACAGTCCTGACCATGGATTTTTCAGACACTAAGGCTTGAATGCAGATGAGGTTGGGCAGGGGATGGGAGTTGGGGGAAAGGGTCAGGTAGGAGATTGTGCCTGATGGTGCCAGGCAACTGTGACCTTTCTATCACCAAGCTCATTTTCCCTGCAGGAAATATTTAGATTTTTCTCTCATGTGCCACAGATCAACACTTTCTGTTCAAATAGAGCTTTTTTATTCAAAGGCCTCACACTGTAATGGGTAAAAGCTTAAAAAAATGCCTGCAGAAAGTTAGCAGCATAATTTTCCCACTCACATTCAGCCTATTAACATCATCCTGAAACTTAGATGCTAACAAGAGGATGTTCTTCTCCCCAAGGTCTGCTTCAGCTTTTAGGAACAACCCAAGAACATTAAGCACAGGGCCTAAGATTTCTTCACAACACTTTTAAGGGGTGTGAAAATAAATAGGGGGTAAAGAGAAGATGGTTCATCAGTTAAGGGCACCCATTGATCTTACAGAGTACCCAAGTTTGGTTCCCAGCATCCTCATCAGGAAGCTCTTAGTTATAACTATAATTTCAGGTAATCCAGGGCCCTCTTTTGGCTTCTGCAGGCACACGATTTCACAGGTATAAACCTCACACAGACACACACATCTACAAATAATCTTAAAATGAAAATCTTTTAAGACATTGAAAACCGAGTAACTTCAAGTGTTCATAGAGCTCATGGATCAGACTGAGCTCTTCTTCATGAAACATTATTAAGAATTACCAATAATTGCCAGTCCAATGTCATCTTCGCAGAAGCAGCTTTATTGTATTACTGGGGGATGATTAATATATAACAAGGATTAAAGATTGCAGCACAGCAGGTAGGCCTCTTAACTGATATGTCATTACACTGATTACAAAGGTATGCAAATGACATAAACAGAAAAAAAGGTGTTTTTCTTTTATGCTAATTTTAGCCTGGCCCACCTGTGCATTTATTAACTCATATTCAATTAGCTGGTTCACCAAGGCAGAATTCTGTCTTGTCAGCCTGGCCTCTAAGGCACGAGGCAGTTTTGACTTATCCTAATTTTAAACTCATATTTTTAACCTCTGCCTTTTCCTTCTTAAGACAATAAAATCCAAACAAATAGCTTTTGCTGGCTGGGCTGTGTTTGTAGATATTGTGCTATGATGCTGGTAAGGCCCTTCCTTTCCTTACCAGTCTGGCAAATTAGAGCAATAGTCCTCATTGCATGACTTTCACATTGTGTTCATTTGTTAGGCCAGTGAGTGTGCAGGAAACATTTTTATTTTTTAGGAAAAGATCAAGTTTACTTTCTACTATGTGTGTGTGTATGTGTTTATGTGGGAGTCTATGTACCTGAGTGCAGGTGCACCCAGAGGTTTCAGATTCCTCGGAGCTGGAGTTATAGGTAGTTCAAGTTCCTCATGTGAGCCCTGGAAACTCTCCAAGATCAGTTATATATTCTGAGGCACCTCTCCAGCCCCCATCCTATTAAGGATATATTGTGCTGGATAATTTGATGTCAACCTGACACAATTTAAAGTCATCTGGGTGGGAGGAATCTCAATTAAGAAAATGCTTCATAAGACTGTAGGCAGGCCTGCAGTGCATTTTCTTAATTAGTGATTGATTGGGGGAAGGTCCTAGCCCATTGTAGGTGTAGGTTTTGCCATCCCTGGGCTGAAGGACGTGGGTTCTATAAGAAAGCAGGCTGAGCAAGACATAGGGAGCAAGTCAGTAAGCAGCACCCATACATCATTTTTGCATAAGCTCCTGCTCCAAGCTTCCTGTCTGGCTTGAGTTCCTGTTGTGGTTTCCTTCAATGATTTGTACTTTTAAGCTAACTAAACTCTTTCCTTCTCAACTTGATTTTTGGTCATAGTACTTCATCACAGCAATAAAAACCTGATCAATACATACCAGACAATGGTTACGCATTATATCAGTACCCGTCTTTGCTTGCATTGCAAACCAAGACTGGATGCAGCAGTAAGGATAAGTAGCTTTAGACTTATTTCCACAGCAGCAAAAATGACTAATTATACCATCTCACCAGCCAACTTAAAGCAATTTTTGCAAGTGAACTGGTGCAAATCCAGTAGGAAGGACCAGAAGGGCTCTTTGGTAGTACACATGCAAAAATAAGAAGTTCTGGTGAACTTGGATTACCTACTCTGCATGAGAATTTGTATTCATCCTTTTTGCTTCAAGACAGATCTACATGTAAACATTTCCTGTAGCCTCAGTGTTATCAGTGACAGGGATCTTTGCTGGGTATTTCCAGGTTCTTGGTCTCTTGTTCAAAACTGAAATAAAAGCCCATAAACAGCAAAATATGGATGAAGTATAATTCAAAGCAAAGGAATCAAACAGGTTAAAAGCATTCCACAGGACAGCAGCCAGTCCCACAAATGAACATACTCCAGGGGTTCCAGGAAATTGCTCAAGGTTTCTATTTGTGGGATCTAAAGGAAGGAAGGGCTGATTATTAAGGGATGTAGTAATCGTACGTCTCTATATAATCGACGGATTGGTTTATATAATCACTTTTCTACTGAATATATCCCTTTCCCTAATGTATCTAATTTTGATCATATACAACCCAATAATGTATAAAATCGTAAATATGATATTCTCCCTAAAATTTCACTTTGGGGCATGTTTTACACTATTGTGTGTGCATTACAAACCACTTTGGGCTGAGGCCTTCCCATTCTTGTAACAGTGTATAAGCAGAGAATGGTGGAATAAAATCTGTCTGAGTTTGATGGCCATCAAGGGAAGAAAAACATTCATTGCTCAGAGTGGGGTATGCTTAGATCTCCACAGCATGGGGATTGCTAGCAGGTTGCTAGTAAACTCTTAAGAGAGGTTTGTGCAGAATGGTATATATAGGGATTGTATCAGAATTTCAGTATGTAATTAGAAGAGGGAATTGCATACCCCATACCTGATGGACCATGCTATATGCTTTCCTGCAATAGTGCTGGGAATGCAGTATCTGTCTACTCAATACCTTACAACATTGGGTCTGAAGGCCAACATCCTTGGTTTAAAGGCCAATTTTACCAAATGTAGCAAAGTGAACTTGGCAAGATTTAATAACTGTGATTCAGTTCTCTCAGAAAAAAATATAAGTAGGTCCTTCTTCTGTAGAATTACAAACAAGGTTGAAGCAAATAGCATATATACACTTTGGCAAATCTTTACATAGTGTCTGTGATATAGAAGGAGCTTAGATAATGCATACTTATATTTATAAAGGAATGAAAATGCTTGTGTAAACCTGTAGTTCATAATTCACTTTTTAATTTCAGCAAGTAAACCCAGGGAATGATGAAGAATAGTCCTGCCATGTTGACATTGATAATTCACAAATCCCCAGTCATTAAGTCTGCCATCAGAGTCTTATCATTCTGGGTGGTTAGCTGATGTGAAGTCATTCCAGAGTTTGGAGTGAGATCTACAGAGCCCATAGGATTTGCAAATCAAAACCGGCTTCTACAATAAATTGCTTTCTACCTACATACTCTGTTATCTTTTCACGTGCAACCCAGCTGTAACATCAATAGACATAAATGGATTGTTATTTTTCTTTCCTTCACTGACCTTAGAAAGTCAGAAGGAACATGGTATTGAAGGTTAAACTATAGATTCAGGGACTGGTGCCTCCCTGACTCTGACTGGTATTGTTTATTGATAGACTCCTGCCTCAGTCCAAGTTTACATTTTCTCTTTTTTTCTGTTTTTTTTATGTTTTATGTATTTATTTCAAATGTTATCCCCTTCCCTGGTTTCCCTTCCCAATTCCTCCCCTCCCCCTGAGCATTCTTCCCTTTTACCCTCCCACTCCCACATGACTGCCTTGGCTTTTCCCTACAGTGGGGTATCGAGCCTTCACAGGACCATAGGCTTCTCTTCCTACTCATGCCAGACAATGACATTCTGTACTACATATGCAACTGGAGCCATGGGTCCCTCGATTTGTACTCTTCAGTTGGTGGTTTAGTCTCTGGGAGCTCTGGGGGTCCTGATTGGTTGTTATTGTTGTTCTTTTTATGGGGTTTCAAACCCCTTCTGCTCCTTCAGTCCTTTCTCTAACTCCTCCATTGGGGTCTGATGTTTTGTTTCTCAGTTTTCAAGACCAAGGGAGCAGAGCCAGGACCTTATCTATCCCAGGCAAGCATTCTACTCCTGGCCTCTGTTCTTAGCCATGTGAATGCAATTTTTGTCATTCCTGCAAACATTTTGTTATAGTTTGAATGTGAAACATCTTCCATAGACTCACATGTTTCAATACTTTTCCTACCTTTATAGTACCATTTTTGTAGGTTGTGGAACTATTAGGTGTGTGTTCTAACTGGAGGATTTGTATGAGCCTTGAGGTTTATAGCTGGGCTCTGCTTTGCTTTTTCTCTCTGGTTCCTGGTTAACTCAGACAGAGACCATTCTTCAACGAGCTGCAGCTTAATTAGTTATGTAATCATGGGGTCTCCTAAAAGCACCTACAGTTCTGTGACTAGGGTTAAGCTCTGACATGGTTTGATCTGTGAAGTTCAGTGGAGACATGAGACCAAATCATTGTTGTCCTTCAAAGTTCACGAAACATCTGGAAAGATTATCTGAGCACCAAGAGTTTTCCTCTGGAGGTGAGGATTAAGGAGAGGATATAAGCTTTGGATTATGTTTAGCATCCTTGTTGTATGATTTGTTGCTGGGATTAAGTCAATGCTTTTACAATGGTTAATTTGGGATATCTTGGGCTTTTCTTAGTTCAGTGTTAAAGGCTATTGTCAATGGTATTTGTTGTTCCCTACAACCTGATAGTAAGATCCCATTGCTGAAGACAACACTTACTGAAGTTGTGAAACATGGAGAAGTTGTGCTGCTGTCTAAATAGAAGTTTTTTCCTTACCAAGAATCCTTCACAGTGCTAGAAAATACTCTTTACACTACCAGAAGAGAAAGGTTATCTTATGTGTCACATACTAAAAACTTTGCAAACGACAACAGGGGCTTGGTATATGAGTGTAATAGTGGCATAAATATTATTGGATTAACCAAACATCTTTTAAAAAAATTGGATTTATGGTCCACTCCATAAGATAGAACCCAATATCTTACACTGTTAAAAGAGTGAAGAGCCTGTGACTAGATAGGTCATTGGCCTAAGGGGGTAAAAACTAACCTATTGTTCTGCTAAAAGTACATAGGCATAAAATGACTACTAATGACATCCTACTTTACCCATAGATTAGTGCCTCACTCAGAATAGCTAGAGACTCCTTTTCTTGGAGTATATGAGAAGTAACACAGAGGTTCATAACTGGACAATGTGCAGCGGGTAAGAGACTTCAGAGCATTCAATCCTAAATGAGATATCTTCATCAAAGTTCTCCCTGCAAGGTTTGAAGGCTTAGATAGAAGAGGAAGTGGAAAAGTGATTCCAAGGGAACAGTTTCTTCCAGACACAACAGGATTAATGTATCTAGGAACTCACAGAGAATGTGGCAGCACACACAAGACCTACACGAACAAAACAGGTTCAAGCCAGATCGAGTCCCAGCACAAAAGAGAATGTAGAGAACATGGAATCCTTACCCTGTTAGTACCTACTTGCAAGAAAAAAGTTAGTTTTATCCAATGTAATGTCGCTGGGATATATCAACCACACCGCAGCACCTTACCTAGGAGTAGTTGACCAACACAAAAACTAGCTTAACATTTTGTGTGTGTGTGTGTGTGTGTGTGTGTGTGTGTGTGTGTGTGTGCTTTTTGTTCTACTCTGTTTTGTTTGAACTTTTTTTGTCTTATTGCTGGGAGCTTAGCCCCAGATTGGTTCCTCCCTGAAGCAGCTGAGAGAAAAGATCATAGGCAGGGGCAAGAGTTAGTCTTCTAAAAGATTAGGTTCCCTTCTATAATAATGTTTACCTGTCTTGATTCTAAGTTCTTCTGAAGCCACAAGTTTCAGTCCTCTAGGCCTTAACACTTGTCTTAAAACAGCAGGGATTAAATAAAGGTTTAATTACCAGAGTTCTTTTCTCTCTTGCCAAATAAGCTTGTCTGGGGTAGAGAGGTTTGGAGCAATAAACTTGAACTGAACCAGAAGAATCAAGTCATGCTAGTAGAAGAAAAAACTTTTACAAAGCAAATATATATAAACTCACATAAATTTATGTATCCATCTATGCACACACACACTCATACACCTTCATGCACTCCAGTTGGGCTCACTACTTACACACAGATCCATACATACGCATGTGGAGCGAAAGCCCAAGTGCCAGTGCAGAAAAAACTCACTCATTCTAGATGAAAAAATGAGCTCCAATCTTTTTTCATAGAAAAAGGCTTTTATCTTTTTATTGCTAAAGGAATTAAACACAAGTCTATGAGAATAAAACAAAACAAAACAACAACAAGAACAGCAACAACAAAACTAAGCCTGACCTGCTGTTAAGAAAAGATCTGTTTAATCATACGGTAAGAAGCCTGCCTGTTCTTTCTGCTCTCTCTGCAGTTTCTTCTTTGTCATTCTTTCTGCATTGCTCTCTTCTTCTGCTTCTGCCCTAATGTCCCTTTTATTTTTAAGGGAAAGTAAAAAGGGAAAAATCTATCAGACTGTGTACTGAGTTAATTTCTAAGTTACTCTACTCTGCTGTTCTACTTTCTCCTCCTAATCTTGCTCTCTCCTTCTGCTGTAATGTAATGCAATCATTCTTAGTTTTTTGTACCTTTTCTAGAGAATAGATCACATGGTTTCCCCAAGCATCCTTTTTTAAATAAAAGCTCACTAAAAGTTCAAACACAAAATCCAAGTCATAAACTGAATGAGACGTTTACAACCGAGATGTTCACATGTGTTCCATTAAGACTAGTTATCTGGCTAGACATTCATTATGGTTACTAGCTCCACAGGTTCATAAAGAGTCTAAATCCATATTTTTTGTGATTAAGTTATCATTGTAATTTTGTATAGGTAAGCCCAGAAGATATTTTATCTTCTGTCCTTGCACCTACAATAAACCATTTCTTCCCTTTTATGACTTCTAGTTAATTGTTTCACTACATTTTGATACGTGTTCTAAGTTGTAAATGCCTGCTTCATTTTTTATTGGATATTTTTAAATTTACATTACATTATCACCTTCCCTGATTTCATGTCCATAAACCCTATCTCCCTTCTTCTATGAGGGTATTCTCCCACCCAACCGCCCACTCCTTCCTGCCTCCACACTCTGACATTCCCCTACATTGGGGGGGGGGGTCCAGCCTTGGCAGGACCAATGGCTTCTCCTCCCATTGGTGTCCAACAAGGCCATCCTCTGTTACATATGCAACTGGAGCCATGAGTCTGTCCATGTGTACTCTTTGGATAGTGCTTTAGTCCCTGGGAGCTCTGGTTGGTTGGTATTGTTCTTATGGGGTTGCAGCCCCTTTAGCTCCTTCAATCCTTTCTCTAACTCCTCCAGTGGGAACCCTATTCTCAGTTCAATGGTTGGCTGTGAGCATCTGCCTTTGTGTTTGTCATGCTCTTCCAGAGTCTCTCAGGAAACAGCTATGTCAGGCTCCTGTCAGCATGTACTTCTTGGCTTTAGCAATATTGTCTAGGTTTGGTGGTGTATGTATATGGGCTGGATACCCAGGTGGGGCAGTCTCTGGAAATGGCTGCTTTCTATCTCAGCAGTTAACTGGTGACACCTGAAGACAGGCAACATTCTAATTGCAGTTTTGATATCAGAGAGGGAAGGCCTTAATAGCAGTCCTGTTATCGAGGTCTTAATAATTATTAGTACAATTTTAGGAATTGTTAGATGATCACCATTAAGTATTAAGAAAACATCTATAGCATTACTACAAGACAGTACATCTTTGTTGATCTGCAGAAATATGACCTAAAGGGTGGGCTCATACCTAGTGATTATTATGTACATTCAATAATAATGACAGGAAAAGCATATTAATAGCAGAAATCTTTCATAAAATGCAGTCCCTTTTGACCTTGTCTGATAATGGTTCATTTCATCATGCTTTACACTCCAAGGTGAAACCACCACAGGCAGATCACTTGCCAGGTTTTAGCCTCTTGTTTATGATTCCTGACATCTTATTAAGTCAAAATATTTGAGCTTTCAGAATTCCCAGGATAAGCTGCAAACTGGTTATACATCTGGAAGAGTCATTATATGCTGATGGCAAAATTTAATAAAATAGTCTTTTCCAAATCCCCAGCTCTTAGGACCAATTTTTTTTTTCTGTAACTGAGAGATTCCAAGCTTCCTTTTCTTAAAAGTTACAGATTTAAAAATATAGCTTGTATCATTTTCATCCTTGCAAGATCCTGATTATGCTTATTGAATTTAAAGAACTTGTCTAATATAAAAAAACAATCACAATTCTGTGAGGCATATTCAAGGATAAAACTTGATGGTGAAAGCCAGAGAAGACATAGAATATAAAAAGGGACAATGAAACAGATTGGCCCCATCGTGTGTGTGCACCTGAACTATGAAGGGCCCTCATGCTGGTGCAGTCTTGTTAACTTGGCAAGGGTACATCGGCGTTTTTCTACTGCATGCCTGCACTTTAGGTAAGTGAGTCTCCTTTACTAGCTGGAGAACTAAAGGATGCCAAACAGTCAGAGTGTCTTTGCTTTGATGCCTCAGTAACCACAGCCTTGCTTTTGCCTTGGTGAAAATCAAACAGCTTGTTCCGGCAACGTAATAGAAAGTGTCTTCTGAAAACACTGCTTTCCTGACAATCTGCTGCCCTTATCTATCAGCTTTAATAGTGACTTAAAAATCCCCTTTCCCTTAATTTACACACATTTCTAATGTTGTCAAGGCAGTTGTTTCAGAAAAGAGTTAGGCTAGTCATGTATATTAAGGGCAGCTTTAAAATCTTAAATAGATCCACTAGATAAAAGTCAGTGGAAGACAGATTTCTGCAGACAATTTTTTTTTAGAAATGGCTTAAAACACCAACCATAGGATTAAGTAGACCAAAGAAGAAGGAATAGTTCATCCTTTATGGGAACCACAGTGCATTCTTGCTTGCCGGGTGAACCAGATGGGGGAGGATCCTGAGCTGACACTTTGACTTACAGGGAGTGCATTTTGACTATTTAATGATACTCATTCTTGGCTTCTGAGGGATATACTGGAATGTACATGCTAGGTCAGATTCTTTCTGACTCATTCCAAATATAGCAGCTTGTGAGCATTACAAAATATTCTTCTGAATGTAGTAGCTTAAATCTGTAATCGCAGCACTGGATAGACTGAAGCAGGAGTGCCCCCTCTCCCCCATCCCAGTTAGATGTCAATTAGGGCTATGTAGTAAGTTTCAGGTCAGCCTGGGATATAGAGTGAGCCCTAAACAGACAAACAGCAATAAAGAAAAGAATGACAACCATGATATAAGTATTTGCTTTGGGAGAGTGGCTGGTATAGTGAAAATGCAAAACTCTTTTGACAAAAACATCAGTCATTGGTTGGTAACTTCTGCATGCTTCTGTATGCTTAATAATACAAGTAGGGCTTGGCAAAACCTTTCCATAAAGACCTAGTTAGTAAATACTCTGGACTTCACAGGCACATAATCTGTGTAGGAACTACTTAGAGAAAGAAGCTACAGGCAATATGAAAGTGATGTGGGTGGCTATGTTCCTGTCAAACTTTATTCATAAAAATGAGTAGTTTTATAAAAAGAATATAGACCATACCATACAGCATAGCCTACTGACTCCAAGCATAAGGGATCCTTAGGAAATTCCTATTACTCTATGGATTCTGGGAGATATAAAAACATAGTTGCAGAGTCGAAGGGGGAGTGAGTAGTTGATAGGAGAACTTCTGCAGTAAATCTGCTCAGTTATTCTCATTGTGCCTGTAGGGTACATGTCTCTTTGCTAGCAGAGTTACATTATGCAGTGAGGATTGCAAGGCAATTCACTAGAAAGTAGACAGCAAGAAATAGAGATTTTCTGACCTTTGTCTCTGCTGATGGAGTTTTTTTTTTCCCAGAAAACATCAGGGCATCTGATGGACACTGAGTGAAAATAGCAAATGTTTTAATATACCTATGTCTCTCCCAAGATTAAAATATTTAGCTTGTCAGTCAACATATTCTTGAGAACATTTTATTATGGGTTTCTCTCTCTGAAGTATTTTTGCTGGAGTCTGAATATTTACAAATATCCAGAATGAAATGGAAGTCCTAATATTTGCATTTATTTTTTTCCTATCTTGGGTGGTATTGTTTCCAGCAGCAGTTTCAAGTTATTGAGATTTTTTAAAACATGTCTTGGGGGACAGTGCAAGGGCAGAGGTCCTACTGTGGTAACTATTTTCATTGCCTATAAGCTTTTAAAAGTGGTTTTAAATGAATAACTTTAATCAACTTAAAATAATAACCCCCATCACTATGTCTTTGGTTTATTATCGCTAATGAGAATTGTTTCAAATGTTTTCTAATTGTTCTCTGGGTGATTCTGTACTGCATTCTGAGTGGATCTGTTAGGATGCCTGGGGATTTGGTGAGGAGGGCACAATCACTCCTGCTTTATTAATACTCTAAATAAAATTTGTTTTTCATGCTTAAGGCTTGGCTCAACTGAGCTAGTGGCATTGAAGTTTAAGAAGGAGATTAAAAACAATGATCCTACTAGACACCATTCTGGACAGAAAAGATATGTGTCTGCAGGCAGAACAGTAGGCTTCATTGACAAGGTTGTGATTGCTTTCACAAAAACGGGGCTGGGGGGTGGGCACGGCTGTGGAAGCAACTTCCACAGAAGAGGCAAAGTGAAGCCTGCCTGAGAGCCTAGAGATTGGTGATGCAGCCAATCAGGAACTGCCACTTGGAAGACAGCTTCCCTGGGACCAATGGAACCCAGGTGGTGACTATAAAGAGCGCTTAATAAAGGAGCTTGCTGTGGTGTTCTCACCTGCTTCTGGAGTCTGAGTCATTGATTCCACATCACCTCATCCCCAACCCCCAAGGGTGGGTATGGTTGGGGGTCAGGTGGTCCAGGGCAAAAGCAGCAAGCATCAGTACTTCTTGCTTTGTCTTCTCACTCCATTCATGATAGGGAGTCCATTCAAATAGCCCACAAATCATACTGAAGTCTCCTCTTTGTCATCTTTTAAAGCTCAGTACCTAGACGAAAAGTTAACTGGGTAGTGCATCACCTTGCATCTTTACTTTTGCAGCTTCTTCTTGCCAAGCTCCACACTATTATAACTGTTGAGTTACTCAATTCACTTCTTCACTGCAATGAATGATTGGCTTCTTCCTGCATGAGAAACCTCCTATATCCCGTCTACACTCCCATCTTCTTCTGTCTTCTAACACAAGTGTAAAGTTTTTGGAGGATCAGTTTTCTTTTTTCTTTCTTTTTTTTTTTTTTTCGGAGCTGGGGACCGAACCCAGGGCCTTGCGCTTGCTAGGCAAGTGCTCTACCACTGAGCTAAATCCCCAACCGAGGATCAGTTTTCTTTCCAGAGTTAGATATCTCCTTTCTTGCTGTGCAGAACAACTTTCAAATACAATCTTAGCTGTAGAGCTCAAAAACAAAAACAAAAACAAGAAAACCAACAACAGTTTTTAATGGCACAGTTCATTTCCTATGTGTTCCTCAGGGTTCCCAGATAAATGCAATTTAGCTGTCCCTTTACTTTCTATTGATCCTGAACTGAATTATGCCAAAATTCCTTCAGTGTTTACATGGACATGATTACTTGTTCAATCCAGGTCAGGTGTTCTCATATTCCTGGCTTCTCATTCAAGGAATTGAAATAAAAGACTCAGACATTTGCAAAGGTGTCAAGGAAACTTTATTTAAGCAAAGCAATAGAGAGGGTCAGGACACACTGCAATTGAACATCTGGTCATGTGAATGCAGCTACCAGAGGCCCTACTATTGTTTGGGGCTCCATTATGTGAGATTTCAGAAGAATACTTTTGGTAGTTCTCTATTCTAATTGACAGATTTGGCAATTTATCTGATGCTTGAGTCCCTCTTATAATGCACTTATTTTTTAATTATCTGCATGCTTAGTTTGCTTAACATAGTAAGTAGGAAAGTCTTCTGGGGGATGACGTCACAAGTGAGGCAGGTACAAGATAGAAGGATGAGAAGGAAGGATGGGTGGGAGAAAAGTTTGAAGGGAGAGGAGGAGACTGGAGCCGTGGCAGGAAAATGGAGGCTGACGTTAAGATTCTACTCTGTGTATTTACAGGTTGTTATTAATGTTCTCAAGGGATGGATGGTACCGGGCTTTGTATGTTTAAGTGGGCAATTATATCTTATCAATTGGATCTAAGATTATTGTGTTGTATGTTCTTCTATGTGAGGGTTTAACTGTAGGAAAGTATGCGGCCGCAGGAGACACTGGACTGCCGCAGTGAAGTTGGGATGTGTTTCCGCCAAGATATCTAGCAGATATCTTGGGGCACTGTGGTGTGGACCTAGTGGGATCAAAGACAAACATATATTTTTTTTTAATTTTTATATTTATACAACCACAGTCTTCTTAAAACTTCACATAGTTCTTAGATTATGTTTCAGAACAGAAATGATAATATGAGGTTGCTAAGGGGAGTTATTATTTTCAAGTTTGAAGTAAGAATAGGTGTAGGACTATCAACTGGTTCCTAAGTACAGTGTTTGGAGAGCAGCATATGTATAGTGCATACAGCTAAGGGAGCTAGGATTCAAATTGCATTGCAGTAGAGGGAATTGTGAATATTCCAAGCCAAGTGGAGTTCCGGGTTACTAAGATGTTTTTCTATGCATGATTGTCTCCTGGTCCTAACAAATGTTTTATGGATGGACATGGGAGAATGTGAATATTTCAGTGCTTGAGAGATTAAAATGAGGGGTAGAAAGGTGGCCTAGAAGTTAAGAGCATATATTGCTCACATAAACATCCTGAAAAATTTACAGCTGCACACATACAGACACAGATGTATAAACGCAACTGAAAACTGAAGAAATCTTTAACAAAAAATATTTACTTGATTTGCTCACATTTGCCATATCTTTATTACTTCTGTTTTTATTGGCATTATTTCTCAATGACCAGGAGAAATGTGCCAAAGACTCAAACAGGAGAATTGAACTTTTTTGCCATTACAACACAGTGCTGTGGCCTATCAGTTTGTTGGGTGGTGTTTATAGCTGTCTTGTGATGCTGGCAGCCACTGCAACATATATTGAATTAGCCAAAGCAATATTGTTGAATTTTCTACTTACTAGTTTTTGTCAAATTTAGATGCTTCAATCATTTTGGGAATGAATAGTTTTATTCGCATCTATTGACTTATTGATAATAACTCTCTGGCCCACTTCCTGGTTTCCCTGATAGAAACCTTAATTTTGTACCTTCCTTCAGTTCATTATTTTCTGCTAAAGTCCTTGACAGTGTTTTGCATGCCATGCTTTTTTTGTTGTTATTCACATGTATTCCCTCACAGCACAGAGCAAAATTTTTAGACATCATAAACTCTTTAAAATGGATATTTAGAAGTTCTATGATTATTCTAACATTGTATTAATATATTTCTTTCAGTTTTTTATCTTAAATTATATTTTAGTTACTTTTTCTATCTTATTTTAGACAGACGTTTTTTGGTTTTAACTCTTTCTATCTCTGTCATATAGCAATTTTTACAAGGTTTCTCTACTAGTTTGAAAATCATATAATTTATTTTATTTATTTATTTTTTTTGGTTCTTTTTTTTCGGAGCTGGGGACCGAACCCAGGGCCTTGCGCTTCCTAGGTAAGCGCTCTACCACTGAGCTAAATCCCCAGCCCCTATAATTTATTTTTTAAGATGGAATTTCCCCTATATTGTAAATTTTATTGTCTAAGGATGATCAAATCTTCACTCTCCTAAAAACGTGGAGACCTTATGCTGTTTAAATTCCCCTCCCTTCTTAGTAGCTTACAGCCGCCATTTCTCAGCGCCTGAGAGTTGTGTCTTTTCTTTTTAACTTTGTTTGTTAATGAATGTTCAGCTATACTTGCCTATATGGAGTCACCTGTTGGTTGGTTAATCATTCATTACATGCCTATCACAATTTTCTTTACAAAGCACTTATTTTTACTGTTTCTTCAAAAGGAAGGTTGCTTGTGTTTAGCTCTGAGTTTTGTTTCTTCTGAAGCTATCAGGTAATATAATTGCTTTGTTCTTAAGTGTGATTTTCCCAGGAGTCACATTTCTTTTCTAATCAACAATTTGACAGTATTTCCTTTCAGATTTTTGGCTGTATTTGATTGTATTATAATTTCATTTTTTTTTTTTTTGCGAATGCTTCATTCCTTCTTTAAAAGGGGAACAAGAATACCCTTGGCAGGGAATAGGGAGGCAAAGTTTAGAACAGAGGCAGAAGGAACACCCATTCAGAACCTGCCCCACATGTGGCCCATACATATACAGTCACCAAACTAGATAAGATGGATGAAGCAAAGAAGTGCAGACCGACAGAAGCCGGATGTAGATCGCTCCTGAGAGACACAGCCAGAATACAGCAAATACAGAGGCGAATGCCAGCAGCAAACCACTGAACTGAGAATAGGACCCCCGTTGAAGGAATCAGAGAAAGGACTGGAAGAGCTTGAAGGGGCTCGAGACCCCATATGAACAACAATGCCAAGCAACCAGAGCTTCCAGGGACTAAGCCACTACCCAAAGACTATACATGGACTGACCCTGGGCTCCAACCTCATAGGTAGCAATGAATCGCCTAGTAAGAGCACCAGTGGAAGGGGAAGCCCTTGGTCCTGCCAAGACTGAACCCCCAGTGAACGTGACTGTTGAGGGGAGGGTGGTAATGGGGGGAGGATGGGGAGGGGAACACCCATAGGGAAGGGGAGGGGTAGGGGTTAGGGGAATGTTGGCCTGGAAACCGGTGAAGGGGAGTAACAATCGAAATGTAAATAAGAAATACTCAAGTTAATAAAGATGAAAAAATATAATTTCATTTTTTTCTTTGCTAAAATAAAGTACTCTGACAATCTGGTTTTCATACTATTCTTTTTGTTTTTATCTGCTTTTGATATCATTTTATTAACATTTCATGTTTTTACTATATCTATCAAGCTATGATTTTTTTCATAGATTTTCTCCTAGAACTCCTTATGTTTCTCAAATCTGAAAATTCATGCTTTCTAAATGGTGAATGCATGCATTCTACAAAGCATGTGAGGTTCTATACTTGTCATTTAGTTCAAGTCTGTTGAAAATGCCTAGTCAATATGTCCACAGGCCAGTCAAATGGAAGAAATTCCTTAATTGAGATTCTCTCTTCCCAGATGACTCTGGTTTATATCAAATTGACAAAAATCCTGACCAGCTCAGTGTTTGAATAGTATATTATGTTCTGTGTTGTTATATTTTTGGTTGTGAGCCTAGCTTTTAATGACTCAGCCATCTCTTCAGCCCTATTCTGTTATTCTTTTAGCCCATGTGTATATTTTTATTTACATCCAATTTACTGTAGAAAGGATATTGCTGGGACCCCATTGGTTGGGATGACCGGTATACTTAAGGTCTGGCCAGCTGTCTGACATAATCTCTTTAATTTGATGACTAAAAATTGAAATAAGGAGAACATGAGTTATTCAAGAGAGCTCCTCACTCTGTAGATGAAGCAGATACTAGTACAGGACTTTCAAGTTACTGGCTGCTCCTTTGGAGACTGATCCTGTTTCAACATTTACAGGCATCTGAGGAGGTTTATCACATATCCCGCTGTTGATTTTAATCTCTGCAGTAGTGTTTGACATCAAAGTCTATAGTACTGAGGAACTATTGTTCTGGGTTAATTGGAAGCCTTTGATTTTCTAGCTTTAGCAACTTGTTTAAGTCATAATACATAAAGAGAAAAGTCTTTAGCACCAAGCAGATCCTTTTGATAGTTCCAAAGAGTCTAGACAACTCCAATACTTCTGGAAAATAAATCCAAGAAGTTCAAACCCAGGTGCTCCATTAGGAGGAGGAAGAAAGGGTGCATATGGGTGTGTATTTGGCATTTGACCCCTTTAATATTGTTCTTTTCTGAATGCAAATTCTGTTAGCTCATTCCTTTGTATGAAGAACCCCTCCTTGAATTCTCATTTGATTTCTTTTTTTCCTATTTTATTTTTGTCTATGGCAGGATCTCATCATGTAGACCAGGATGACCTCGAACTCAGAGATCTGCTTTTCTCTTCCTCCCAAATGCTGGGATTGAAGGCAAGCACCATTATACCTGGATCCATTCAGAAACACTTTTAGAAATCTTTTCTGAACACGAGGAATTTGATTTCTTTAAAGCATCATGAATGTAGAAATAGAGCATACTGCAAATAGAATTGCATCCTATTCAATAACCGGGAGAGCCCATTTTCAAGTTACTCAACTCTACCTTTGTCATAGCTAAGCTACATGGGAAAGCCATATATGATGACTGTACAGATTCACCAACACATTAGGAAAATGTGGAAAGAGCTCCGTCACAGGTTGACAGACATTCATTTTCATTTTTCCTTGGTCTACTAACCAACCATTTGAAGTTAGGTTGGTAAATTCCCTGGGGCTAAGTAGTACCTGTTAAATGAGAGACACAGTGTTTCCAGACTCTGAACGCCGATGACTCACTTCCATTTTAATGCTGCTTCAACATTATTTAAAGGAAGAAGCACATTTTTTCTTAAGTATAATATCATGTTAATATATAGAAAACTAAAAGTTTTGCCCCAGGGTAAACTTACTAATTTCTCAGAATCTCCTGTGATTTTTTTTTTTGCTCTCTTTTTGTTTAACAAGACCCTGTTCCTAAACTTAACAAATTCTTTCATGAATTTGTGCTATTGTTCAAACTACTTTTTCTGTGGGTAGAGGGTAGGTGGGTGGATCAATTTGTGATGTCATCCAGCTCGATATGCACCCTCTTCAGAAAACATGCAGTCTCATGTTTCCTGTCACATGCAGTGTGACTTTCATAGTCATTGGGCAGTGCTATTCCTCCATGTAGCCATGGGTATAGTTCACCATTGAGACCATTGCCCACATAAAATAGAATTTGCTAAGGTAAAATAAATTAGCTTATCACCTTCTGTGTGTTAAAATGATGTCTTCATTTTTGACCAGCAGTCATGGTCATGAGTAAAGATGGTTTTTAAATATGCTTTGGTTTTAGACTTGATGGCTTGAAGTTAGCTTTAGGTCGAAGGAGAAGTCAACATTGCTAAGTGTTCACTTCCTTAAATAGATTCAAAATGATGTTTTATTTCTACAATGTTAAGCAACTTGATATATGATAAAGAATGTTATATATTTTTAAAACTAGTCCATGTCTGGGGTTATCAATCAGGATTACATTAAAATGCTTTCTCAAAGATAGAGAGATAGCTCAAATGGTAGGAGTACTGTCTACGTCCACTGAGGACCTGGTTTCAATCTCAGCACCCACATGGCAGCTCACACCTACTTGCAACTCCAGTTGCAGGGGATCTGACATTATCTCCTATCTTCTGAGGGCACATGGAGCACACACACACACACACACACACACACACACACACACACACACACACGCAGACAGAACACCCATGCACACAACAAGGTTTCAAGGTGCTTTCTTTCATGTAGTACTTACTGCACCGTGTTATTTGAACCTTTCTCTGATGGCATTATAAGAGAAGAAAAGAAAAGCTCTTAGGGGAGCTGGCTTTTTCCTTCCACTTTGTTGGAAGAGAATGTAGAGCACACATTCTCAACCTGGGGTTGCAACCCCTTTGTGGTCAGATATCAGACATCTTGCATATCAGATATTTATATTACAATGCAGAATAGTAGCAAAATTACAGTTAGGAAACAGCATCCACATAGTTTTATGGTTGGGACCAGCACACCCTGAGGAACTGTTTTAAAATATAGCAGCATTGGGAAGCTTGGGAACTGCTGCGAGAGAGGTTTTTTTTGGGTAGTTATAGTGAATAGCTCTTACCATCACAGGAGCAGGGAAGGACTAGACAGGCTTTTCTTCCTGTTTTGCTGGACTGACTACTCTCTTCTCTCCACTTTTCAGCCTTCTTTCCTTGGAGGCTTCTCTTAGAGTTAGTAACTGGTAACATTTTCTCCTGCCAGACACACATCTGACTCACCAAGAAACAAAATACTCCTCTTTTTTCCCATTCCCACTCAAGTGACTGATCTCATTTTTGTGGTTTTTATTTTTCCTGCATTTGTTGTCTCTGAAAGGCTTAAGATGTGTGTGTGTCTTACGGCCAATGAGATGGGTGGCACTTGCTCCTCTTATACCCTGAATGCACATTTCTCCCCTAGTGTATCTTACGTAGTGCTTTGGCAGTTACCTCTCAGCATGCTTTTTCCTTTCCTAGTCTGGCCCTAAGCCACTATTCCCACCCTCCTCATGACAGAAGAGCTTCAAAGTCTACCAGGCTCTTCAAATTGTGCATTGTTCAGTCTTTCATCAACCTGCTGGCTCATGTGACGTCAGAATACCCAGAATACATCATTTCTCCTGTCTCTCCTGTGCTAGCCACATAGACCTCATGAGGAAGGCCTGTCTTATGCACAGATGACATCTGAACTCCCTTTTATCTGTCTCGTCTTTGATCACCTACTGAAGGCTTCATTCTCATAATCTGTTAGAGGGCTTTTACTGTAACCTATGATCTTCCTCAGACATGCAGTTATTTTTAAATTATTGTTTAAAATATTTTATTACATGTTATCAGTTCTATGTGCACATGTGAGCATTTGTGTGGTTGGGCACATATATATCACGGTGTATTTATGGAGGATGGAAGAGATCTTAGGGGAGCAGCTTTCTTCTTCTACTTCGGTGGTTCTGAGGATCAAATGGAGGGCATCAGGCTTGATAGCAGACACATTTATACACAGACATGTGAGCCTCCATGCATTACTTTCTTTTATCTCATTGGCTATTTACTATCTCTGTCTCATTGAAGAGATTCTTTTTCAAAAGATTTATTTTATCTTAAAATTATATCTGTGTATCTGTATAGGGAAATGTAGGTGTGAGTGCAAAAGCCGGTGGAGGTCAGGGCTGTCATATTTCCATGGGATTGTGGGAGAGCTGCCTATGACTCCAGTTAGCTGAGAGCTTTACTCAGGTCCTCTGTAAGAGCAGTATATGCTCTTAATATATACTCTGTTATATGTTAACATATATGTTATGAGTTGACACATATGTTAACATGGCTCTGAAATGTCCTGCAGCACTAGGGATAGAAAGAAATCCTACCTTATCTCTTACATGCTTAAAACTCCATAATTATTGATTGTCACTTATTCTAGTCTACAAAGGACTTTCTGGTAAGGTTTCTGCTGACATCTTTGTCTGCAGTAAATGATTCTCTTCTGTCTTCATTATAATGCCATAGACACTGCATATTTTCCAGTATTTTACATCTTGCCTTCTCTCTTTAAAATCAGATCTGCTTTTAAAAGCAGCAAGGCACTTATACTCGGTAGGGTTTTTACCTTGAATTCTGCTAGTTACCTTTACTGTGCCTTTGATGAATACTTCAGAGGAACAGTTCAGTAGAGGAAAGATTCATTTTAGGTCATTATTTCTGAAATTTCAGTCCAAGACTGCTATATTCGTGCCTCTAGGTCTAAGGGAATGTAGAATATTATGGCTGCTGTAGAAATGTGGCAGATGCTACCCGCATCATGGCCATCTGTGAGAAGAGATGAGAATCCCTGGCTGGTGGTTTGCCTGTGTTGTTCTTGGTTTATCATGGTCTTCATCCCATTAGATAGTACATTCCCATGGTTCTGTTGCATGTGACCACTCTATCCTCTTCTTCCTTTGTCTTCCAAAATGTGCTCTACTGGTTTCCCTGGCATTTCTCAATCAAGGCAGGTTGACAGTCCAGTGTCACCATTACAAATATTCCTTTCCTAGATGGATCTGTGCTGAATTATTTAATTTATGGTTATCCTAGAAAGCTCTTAGTACTAAAAGGAAAAATCATTGGTTTATTTAAAACATTATCTGAAGGAGTAACATTAGAGTATTGAGGGTAAATCACAATATTTTTGGTTTACCTTTTGGGCTTTTACTGGGCACATTTACATGAAAATAAAGAGCTAAGACAATGGTTGAATACATTCTAAAGTCAAGACCAGTAGAAGCAATGAGCCACCAGGAACTGGAAATTTCAAGCAATTCTACATATCTCTACTCTTAGTCCTGATGGAGTAAGTGCACCAGATTTCCCCTTCTGCATTAAACAAAGTTGAAACATACAAACACTCCAATGAATTTTTGCAATCATTTAAAAATAAGAAGTTCAGAGGCATGCCTGGGGAAACCATAGGAGACTACTCTCTGCCACATTTCTGACTCTAGAGGAAAACACTTAGCGCCATCAGGTCCCCCTGCGCACAGGGACCCAAAAGTAAGGGCAGGCCCTTCTTGTTGCTGCCTTCACACAGAGAGCTGAAACACAGCCCTGTGAAGAGACTTCAGGCCCGAGACCAGAGGTAAGACCAAATTTTCTGCTCCAAGTGACCTGCCTGGTGGACTCAGGATGCACAAAGGCAAAATTCCTCAGGGACCAGACACTTCCGGTTTCTAGCTGGTGCCTGAACCTTGCTGATCACAGCCCACGGCTCCCTGCTCTCAAACCCCATGGGAGAGAGAGCTGATCTCCCAGACATGTGGGCAATCCTGAGACTGCATGGCAGGAGAGACCGCCACTTCTGCCCACCTTTGCCCACATCCCTGGCCCAAGAGGAAATGGTATAGGGCCTCTGGGAACAAGACAATAGGGGCAGTTAAGCTGTAGGAGTCCTTTGGTCCAGACTTTGCCCAGATCTGAACTACTCGGTCAAATAACTTCCTGCACCCTAATCCCATGGAAGGGAGAGCTAGACATTCAGAGGGGCAGACACGCCTGGGAAACCAGAGGAGACTACTCTCTGCCCACATTTCTAACTCTAGAGAAAAACACCTATTGACATCAGGGCCCCCTGCACATAGGGACCCAGAAGGAGGGGCAGGCCCTTCAGGATGCTGCCCTCATAGGGAGCTGAAACCAAGACCCAAGGAGCGACTTCAAGCCTGAGACCAGAGGTAAGACCAACTATCTGCTCCAAGTGACCTGCCTGGTGGACTCAGGACACACTCCATCAGGAACAGCTGAAAGCCAATGGACAAGAACGACAACACGCCTGAAAGCAGAACACTGTTCCCATAACTGGCTGAAAGAAAACAGGAAAACAGGTCTACAGCACTCCTGACACACAGGCCTATGGGACAGTCAAGTCACTGTCAGAAATAGCAGAACAAGCTAAAACCAGAGACAACCTAATGGTGAGAGACAAGCGCAGGAAACCAAGCAACAGAAACAAAGACTACATGGCATCATCAGAATTCAATTCTCCCACCAAAGCAAAGACTGAATATCCAAACACAGCAGAAAAGCAAGATCTAGATTTAAAATCACATTTGATCATGATGAAAGAGGACGTTAAGACATAAACAACTCCCTTAGAGAAATGCAGGAAAACACAAATAAACAAGTAGAAGCCCTTAGAGAGGAAACACAATAGTCCCTGAAAGAATTACAGGAAAACACAATCAAACAGGTGAAAGAATTGAAAATGGAAATAGAAACAATAAAGAAAGCACAACGGGAGACAACCCTGGATATAGAAAACCAAAGGAAGAGACAAGGAGAGCCATAGATACAAGCATCACCAACAGAATGCAAAAGATAGAAGGAAGAATCTTGGGAGCAGAAGATTCCATAGAAATCATTGACACAACTGTCAAAGAGAATGTAAAATGGCAAAAGCTACTGGCCCAAAACATACAGGAAATCTGGGACACAATGAGAATATCAAACCTAAAGGTAATAGGTATAGAAGAGAGTGAAGACTCCCAACTCAAAGGACCAGTAAATATCTTCAACAAAGCCATAGAAAAAAACATCCCTAACCTAAAGAAAGAGATGCCCATAAACATACAGGAAGCCTATAGAACTCCAAATAGATTGGACCAGAAAAGAAACTCCTCTTGGCACATGATAGTCAAAACACCAAATGCAGAAAACAAAGAAAGAATATTAAAAGCAGTAAGGGAAAAAAGGTCAAGTAGCATATAAAGGCAGACCTATCAGAGTTACACCAGACTTCTCACCAGAGACTATGAAAGCCAGAAGATCCTGGACAGATGTCATACAGACCCTAAGAGAACACAAATGACAGCCCAGGTTAATATATCCAGCAAAACTTTCAATTAACATAGATGGAGAAACCAAGATATTCAGTCAAAACCAAATTTAAACAATATCTTTCTACAAATCCAACCCTTCACAGGATAATAAATGGTAAAGCCCAACATAAGGAGGCAAGCTACACCCTAGAGAAAGCAAGAAACTAATTGTTTTTGCAACAAAAAAAGAAGAAGACAAGCACATAAACATGATCTCACCTCTAAATACGAAAATAAGAGGAAGCAACAATCACTATTCCTTAATACCTCTCAAAATCAATGGACTCAATTCCCCAATAAAAAGACACAGATTAAAAAGTGGATATGTAATGAGGACCCAGCATTTTGCTGCCTACAGGAAACACACATTAGAGACAAAGACAGAACAACTTATCAAGCAAATAGTCGGAAGAAGCAAGGTAGAGTAGCCATTCTAATATCAAATAAAATTGATTTTCAACCAAAAGTCATCAAAAAAGATAAGGAAGGACACTTCATATTCATCAAAGGAAAAAATCCACCAAGATGAACTCTTAATCCTAAATATCTATGTTCCAAATGCAAGGGCACCTACATACATAAAAGAAACCTTACTAAAGCTCAAAGCACACATTGCACCTCAAACAATAATAGTAGGAGATTTCAACACCCCACTCTCATCAATGGACAGATCATGGAAACCGAAATTAAACAGAGACATTGACAGACTAAGAGAAGTCATGATCCAAATGGATTTAACAGATATTTATAGACCATTCTCTCCTAAAACAAAAGGATATACCTTCTTCTCACCACCTCCTGGTACTTTCTCCAAAATTGACCATATAATCAGGGACAAAAGAGGCCTCAACAGATACAGAAACATAGAAATAATCCCATGCGTCCTATCAGACGACCAGAGGATAAAGCTGGACTTTAATAACAATAAGGATAGAACATCCATGTATACATGGGGGTTGAACAATGCTCTACTCATTGATAACCTGGTCAAGGAAGAAATAAAGAAAGAAATTAGAAACTTCTTAGAATTTTATGAAAATGAAGGTAAAACATACTCAAACTTATGGGACACAATGAAAGCTGTGCTAAGAGGAAAACTCATACCTCTGAGTGCCCGCAGAAAGAAACAGGAAAGTGCATATATCAGCAGCTTGAGAGTACACCTAAAAGCTCTAGAACAAAAAGAAGCAAATACACCCAGGAGGAGTAGAAGGCAGGAAATAATCAAACGCAGAGCTGAAATAAACCAAGTACAAACAAAAAGAACTATACAAAGAATCAACAGAACCAAAAGTTGGTTCTTTGAGAAAATCAACAAGATAGATAAACCCTTAGGCAGACTAATGAGAGGACACAGAGAGTGTGTCCAAAATAACAAAATCAGAAATGAAAAGGGAGACATACAGCAGAATCAGAGGAAACTCAAAAAATCATCAGATTCTACTACAAAAGCCTATATTCAACAAATCTTGACAATCTGGGGGAAATGGACAATTTCCTAGACAGATAAAACGCACCGAAGCTAAATCAGGAACAGCTAAACCATTTAATCAACCATAACTCCTAAATAAATAGAAGCAGTCATTAAAAGTCTCTCAATCAAAAAGAGCCCAGGTCCAGATGGGTTCAGTGCAGAATTTTATCAGACATTCATAGAAGACCTCATACCAATACTATCCAAACTATTCCACAAAATTGAAACAGGCAGAGCGCTACCAAATTTCTTCTATGAAGCCACAATTATTCTTATACTGAAACCACACAAAGACCCAACAAAGAAAGAGAACTTCAGACCAATTTCCCTTATGAATATTGATGCAAAAATAATAAAATTCTTGTAAACCGAATCCAAGAACACATCAAAACTATCATCCATCATGATCATATAGGTGTTATTCCCTGGATACAGGGATGGTTTAATATACTGAAAACCATCAACATAAACCACTATATAAACAAACTGAAAGATAAAAACCACATGATCATTTCATTAGATGCTGAGAGAGCATTTGACAAAATTTAACACCCATTCATGATAAAAGTCCTGGAAAGAACAGGAATTCAAGGCCCATACCTAAACATAGTAAAAGTCATATACAGCAAACCAGTGACTAATATTAAACTAAATGGAGAGAAACTTGAAGCAATTCCTCTAAAATCACAGACTAGACAACGCTGCTCACTCTCTCCCTACTTATTCAATATAGTTCTTGAAGTCCTAGCCAGAGCAATCAGACAACAAAAGGAGATCAAAGAGATACAGATTGGAAAAGGAGAAGTCAAAATATCACTATTTGCAGATGATAAGATAGTATATTTAAATGATGCCAAAAGTTCCACCAGAGAGCTACTAAACCTGATAAACACCCTCAACAAAGTGGCTGGGTATAAAGTTAACTCAAATAAATCAGTAGCATTCCTCTACACAAAAGAGAAAAAAGTTGAGAATGAAATTACGGAAACGACACCCTTCATAATAGTCCCAAATAATATAAAATACCTCAGTGTGACTTTAAGCAAGCAAGTGAAAGACCTGTATGATAAGAACTTCAAACCTCTGAAAAAAAAATTGAAGATGTCAGGAGGTGGAAAGATCTCCCCTGCACATGGATTGGCAGGATTAATATAGTAAAAATAGCCATTTTACCAAAAACAATCTACAGATTCAATGTAATCCCCACCAAAATTCCAATCCAATTCTTCATAGAGTTAGACAGAACAACTTGCAAATTCATCTGGAATAACAAAAATCCCAGGATTTCTAAAATTATCCTCAACAATAAAAGGACTTCCAGGGAAATCACTCTCCCTGAATTCAAGCAGTAGTGATAAATACTATATGGTACAGAGACAAGCAGATATACAAGTGGAATAGAATTGAAGATCCAGAAATGAACCCACACACCTGTGGTCACTTGATTTTTGACTAAGGAACCAAAACCATCCAAAGGATAAAAGATAACATTTTTAGCAAATGGTGCTGGTTCAACTGGAGGTCAGCATTTAGAAGAATGCAGATTGATCCATGCTTATCACTCTGTACAAAGCTTAAGTCCAAGTGGATCAAGGACCTCCACATGAAACCAGATACACTCAAACTAATAGAAGAAAAAGTAGGGAAGAATCTCAAGCATATGGGCACTGGAGAAAGTTTCTTGAACAAAACACCAATGGCTTATGCTCTCAGATCGGGAATCGACAAATGGAATCTCATAAAACTACAAAACTTCTGTAAGGCAAAGGACACTGTTGTTAGGATGAAACGGCAACCAACAGATTAGGAAAAGATCTTTATCAATCCTACAACTGATAGAGGCCTTATATCCAAAATATGCAAAGAACTCACAAAGTTAGACAGCAAAGAGACAAATAACCCTATTAAAAATTGGGTTCAGAGCTACACAAAGAATTCACAGCTGAGGAATATCAAATGGCTGAGAAGCATCTAAAGAAATGTTCAACATCTTTAGTCATAAGGGAAATGCAAATCAAAACATCCCTGAGATTCCACCTCACACCAGTGAGAATGGCTAAGATCAAAAACACTGGTGGCAGAAGATGCTGGCAAGGATGTGGAGCAAGAAGAACATTCCTCCATTGTTGGTGGCATTGCAGACTGGTACAACCATTCAGGAAATCAGTCTGGAGGTTCCTCAGAATATTGGTCATTGCACTACTTGAGGACCCAGCTATACCTCTCTTGGACATATACCCAAAAGATGTCCCAACATATAACAAAGACACATGGTCCACTATGTTCATATCAACCTTATTTATAATATCCAGAAGCTGGAAATAACCTAGATGTCCTTCAACAGAGGAATGGATACAGAAAATGTGGTACATCTACACAATGAAATGCTACTCAGCCTTATTTATAATATCCAGAAGCTGGAAATAACCTAGATGTCCTTCAACAGAGGAATGGATACAGAAAATGTGGTACATCTACACAATGAAATGCTAATCAGCTATCAAAAACAATGACTTTATGAAAATCATAGGCAATGGAAAATATCATCCTGAGTGAGGTAACCCAATCACAGAAAAACACACATGGTATGCACTCATTGATAAGTGGCTATTATCCCAAATGCTTGAATTACCCTAGATGCACAGAACACAGGAAACTCAAGAAGGACCAAATGCGGATGTGTCACTCCTTCTTTAAAATTCCCTTGGGAGGGAATCGCGAGGCAGTTTAGAACAGAGGCAGAAGGAACACCTATTCAAAGCCTGCCCCACATGTGGCCCATACATATACAGCCACCAAACTAGATAAGATGGATGAAGCAAAGAAGTGCATGCTGACAGGAAGAGGATGTAGATCTCTCCTAAGAGACACAGCCAGAATATGGCAAATACATAAGCAAATGCCATTATTAAACCACTGAACTGAGAACGGGACCCTTGTTGAAGGAATCAGAGAAAGGATTGAAAGAGCTGAAGAGTCTTGAGACCACATATGAACAACAATGCCAACTAACCAGAGCTTCCAGGGATTAAGCCACGACCCAAAGACTATACATGGACTGACTTTAGGCTCCAACCACATAGGTAGCAATGAATAGCCTAGTAAGGACACCAGTGGAAGGGGAAGCCCTTGGTCCTGCCAAGGTTGGCCCCCTCAGTGAACAGGATTTTTGGGGGGAGGGTGGTAATTCAGCGAGGATGGGGACGGGAACACCCACATAGAAGGGGAGGTGCAGGGATTAGGGGGATGTTGGCCTGGAAACCGGGAAAGGGATTAAAATTTGAAATGTAAATAGAAATACCCAATTTAATAAAGATGGGAAAAAAATAGGTAGTTCAGGAATTCCATCCCTGGGGAAAGTGGCAATGTCGAAATGGGCTCTAACTACTTTTAGGCAGTTTACAAACTACAACAAAAGAAATAGCATTCAGGAATGTGGACGGCAGGTCACTGGACAGGACAGAGGAAATAGGAAGAAACAGGAAACAGAGGTCTTCTCACTAGCCTTTGCCTGTGTGAGAAGAAACTGTTCACAGCCATGGAGACAGATGCTATAAAGCTGTCCAGTAAAAAACTTTCAGAGCAATATTGATACCAGTAGTCTTATTCTCATAACTGGTTGGACAGTTCTCTGAATATATGGAACATCTTCTTGAGCTCTTAGACTACAACTTTAATACTTGGGATGTATTATCCCTAGAGTAAAGGCTGTTTTAGATCTGCCCCGAGCAGCTTGGTGAGTTAGGTTTCTCATTGTGAAGAATAATCTGTCATGAACATCTCAAAGAACAAGAGTTGATTTTGAATCCAGAATTCAGAATTTTAGTCCATTATGGAGGGAGGAACATGCTGAACAGAATATTCACATTGCAAGATCCAAGAGACAGAAAGAAAATATAGGAGAAGACTAGGGCAGAACAGAGCCATCAAGGACAGTTCAGTAATGACCTACTTCCTTCAGCCAAACACTGACTCCTGTCTTTTACCACCTCCTTATTATGCTACCACTCTTTGACTGTGCCAAGGGTTGGGTCCTTGCATGATCTTATCAATGGTATCATAGATACTGTCAGAGGTACTTTTCCAAATCATGTGAGAGTTATAAACTGTCATATGCTGTACCTTCATTCTTAGTCCTAAAGTACCTCCATTTTCAGTGCTGCTTCTGAACATCCATAACTATTTTTTTCTAGGTGAAACTTTTTTCATTTCTTTTCAAGTCTTACTCCACAATCAACTCCCAGTTTTCCCCTTTGAGATGGTAAACAAGCACACTGTATCAAGAGATACTTATAGGCAAAAGCCCCATCTTCTCATCATCTGAATTTTTTAATTAATGGGGAGGAAAATATTCCATTTATTTGTAGTTTCATAGAAAATACTGCAATACCTACCTGTATAAAGCCAACATTTAATTTTGCTTACAACATATCTTTGTCCTCAAATCCCAGAGAGTGAAGAAGGGAAGGTTGCTCTCTGCTCTCCAGTGTTGGAAACCCTAAAGATTTTATGACTTAGAGCTGGAATCATGTAGGATATTTGTCATTTACACAAAAGAGTTTGGATGCGTCTCTAGCTGTGCTCAGCTTGGTTATTAAATTTAGTGCAAACTTGTGGTTTTCCCAGAC